>NC_133453.1:95151207-95451207 GCF_048565385.1 Saimiri boliviensis
TCATTCTATACCTTGGCCTCATGGTTCCTAGACGCTCTTGTTCCTAATAGTTATTTTCTCACTTGGTTTCATCCACGATTGATCCAAGCAAGACCTTTTCATCACTTGCACCTGCATCACCTCCAAAGTCTTAATGTAGTCATTATGCTGCCTGCCATCTCTTTTGTTTTAGCTCATTTGATGTATTATATGTATTGTTTAATTTCTTTTTTGTTTGGTCAGAAACTCAGATTCACTGGCTAAAGAAATCATCCTTTTCCTTGATTTTTTCGCCCAGTTTGATAATGTCAGTACCCCAAAAAGTGGCACTTTGACATGCTGAGCTGAAGGAGCCTCAAGGTCTCTCTGAGATTCCCTGCCCCTGTCTGTCGATCTGTTTCTCTCAAAGCACAGGATGAAGTTGTTATCTGAAGTTCCATTATCTGCCTAAAGTACCAACCTGCCAAAGAAGAGAACTATTACCTGTTTCTTCCCCATGTCTTAATTAACTGAATTAATATCATAGAAAGACCAAAGTCTGTCAACATAGCTGAACTGGCTTACATCACAAACCGTTTCCTACCCTCTGGTCCCAACAGATGTTGTCCCAGGCCATTGTATGTTCTTCAAGCCCATTGAATCTCCTCTAAAAGTCATTTACTACGCCCCTGAAATCATCCACACTTCCCCATCTCCCTTTTCCCTGTGAAGAAATATATCACCGTCTGTATCCCACTGCATGGTAGATGGAGTCATCACTCTGATATTCCCTCATGTACACTAATAAACTTGTATGTCTGTCTCATATGAATCTGTCTTTTGTCAGTTGATTTTAAGTAAACCTTCAGTGGGCAAAGAAGTTTTCCCTTGGCCCTTGCAATATCCATTACATGTAAAGATCTATTATTGTACTTGTCTTATTTCAATAAAATTGCTCTTGTCTTTTTCTACCATAATACTGTGGCAAAATTAACCCTGATATAACTCAAACCTCCATAATCTCTTCTCCCCATTCATTTATTCATTTGTTCATCCATTTTTCATGGAATGCCCACTCTGCTCAGAGCTACATAGAACAGTGAACAAATAGTTCCTAGCCTTCATAAGACTTATACTCAACACTGCTAGACTTTCTTAGACTCCTCTTTTTACCTTCTTAAAAGGTTTTTCTTTTTTTCTTCTCACCTAGAACATTCCACATACTTCCCCCTCTATTCTTAGCTAGTTACCCAGCCATAGGGTAAAAGAAACTAATCAGAGATGTACATTTTTATGTTCCCACCTCCTAACATACCCAACTGTGCATGTACCCATCTGTCTTTCTTCCATTTACCTGTTTTTTTTTTCTTTTGTACACATTTCTTCCCTTGTGTTGCCTTCTTGAGGACTTTGTTTCCCTGAATCATCAGTTTTCTTTTCTGAGCTGGTTCCCACTAGCATGTAAAAATGCCAAAACAAGGATCTTTCACGTTAAAAACAACAAAACAAAATGTAAAACCACAAAACAACAAACCTCTATTGATCCCACAGTCCTTTCCTGTGCTTCAAAGCAAAATTTCCCTAAAAATTGACTAAACTGTCTGTTCATGTAATCTCTTTTTCACTCTTCATGGTCTCCAAGCCAGATCCATCTTCTCCACTCCATTAAAAGTCTCCTTGTCATGAGGCACACCTTTCCTTAGTTGCCTCAACACCACATTGCCCTGGGACTCTTCAGAGTTTCTCCCTGCCTTTTTGGTTACTCTTTCCCAGTCATTTTCAATGGCTATTCCCATATTTCTCCTCTAAATGTTCGAGTGACCTGAGACCAGTCCTAGACCATCTTATCTTCAGCTGCCTTCTCTCCCTAGCTGACCTCATCTAGCCTATGGCTTTAAATAATACACACATGTTTATATTTATATCTCTGGCTGTACCTTCTCCCATGAGACCCAAATACTGACTGCCTACTCACAACGTCCTCTTAGATATGTGGTAAACATCTAGTCATTGCAAACTTAATGTGTTGAAGAAAGAAGTCTTGATTTATCCCTTGACTAAACTATCTTTGCTCCCCAATCTTTACCATTGCAATAAATGGCACTAACATCCAGCGTCTTAGATGGAAATCTGGGGAAAGCTCCCTGATTCCTGCTACTCCCCTTCACTCTCTAAGATCAATCCGTCCATGTGCCATCTTGATCATTTTTCTGAAAGGTACTTCCATCTCCTCTGCTTCCATCCTGGTCCACACCATTGTCTGTTCCTTGGTCTCCCTGCTTCCATTCTACAACTCTTGTAATCCTTCTGTACCCAGAAGCTACAATGTTCGGTTAAATCAGATCATGTAGCTCCCCTGACAATCATCTTAGGCTTCCAGTGTCACTTAGAATGAAGGCTGGACACCTTGTAATTCCCCATAGGGCTCCCTCTGCTCTGTCGCATGTCATCACATAGCACTGCCTGCCTCACTATTTTCCCACTGTGCTCCTCTCTCTTCTGTGTCAAAACTGCATGAATGAGCTCATCTATGCCCTTCCGGTTGCCTTTCCCTGGAATGTTGATTTCTGGTCTCATCATCTGCCGTCTCCTTTCGTATTTGTTTCTAAAACTTGCAGTGAAATGTAGGCACCTCTCAGACCTTCTAAAGTGGACTCTGCCCTACCTAAAGTGGATGTCTTATCACCACTCCACATCGTCATAGTGTAATTGTCTTTATTCTCTGAGAGAACTTATAAGCTAAGACTATCTTGTTTATTTGACTAATTATGTGTTATTTGCTGCTTCCAGTAGAACATAAGCTACCTGAGGGCAGGGACCTGGTCAGATGGTCAGATTCAATACATTCTGTATCTCCATATCCTAAAACAGTGCCTTTCCTAAGCAAGGCTCACAGTAAATATAGGTTGAATGAATGAATGAATGAATGATAACCATTAATGCCATGAAGGAACTCATAGGTAAAAGGAAACATGCCTGCAATAAGGCAGGAGACAGAATCAGTTCTGGAATGGCAAATGTGTGTCCCAAGGAGCCTGGAGAAAAGTGTCGGGTTAAATTTTTCCTCCCTTGGTTACAAAAAATTAGTTGCTATATAACATTTAAAACCAGTGAACTACATCCATATACCAGACTTCCCAGATGGTAAAAACAACTTGAAAGTGAAAATGTAAGTTTTGAAATGATACAGAGTATCCATGTATAAAAAATGCAAACTACGTAATACATATATTGTGTGTATATGCAACTTATGTGGTAAAAGTCTAAAACATTGATTTTTTTCTTTTCCCCAGAAGAATCCATGCCATCTTCATTATAGTGGTTACTTCTGAGGTGGGAAGGGAATGAACTACAGGCAGGGAACAAAATACATGTTGATTTTTATCTGCAAAGTTTCTTTTCTGTTATTTAAAAAGTCTGAAGCAAGTTTGATGAAGTGCTATCATTCTCCAGTTGGGTGGGGGTGGGTTGATAGGCATTTATTATATTTTTCTTTATAATTACTATACTTTAGCATTAAAAAAAATTAGGGACCATTATATACCTGTGGCCTGAGGGTAACTTTAGGAATTGAGTCATAAAATATAATGTCCTTATATTTAAATCAAGGGTTAACTAATTAAATTTGGCATCTATCTGTGATTCTTGGGTGGGCTCCCTTCTGACTGGAGTCTGTGTTTTTGGGTCAGACTGAAGTGGTGTGGAATGTGGAAATAGGAGGGAAAACATCTGTGCACTAACTTGGATATCTCCACTGTTCCTCCAGGGTCTTAGTTTGTGTGTTTGTTTTGCTTTGTTTTCTGACATAAGGGTGGCAAAAGCAACAAATGTCGTTTATTGAGGATGTTTAACATGTTTGGAACTCTCTGTACATTACTGCATTCAATACTCACAACAATGCCGTTAGGTGGGTATTAGTATCCCTGTTTGATAGGTGAGAAGGCTGAGACTTTGAGGTAACTTATACCCGGCCACACAGCTAGTAGACGCAACAGAGGCAGGAGTCAAAGCTAAGTTTATTTGACCCTAAAGCTGGTGGGTTTCTATCATACTACTTTGCCTCTTGCACTCTGACCCCAAAATGCCTCTAACTTCTAGAATGTTCATTTCAGACTTTGCTTTGGATTTAAAGCTGCCTCCCTTTCACCCACACATCTGGCCAATGATCTAGATCTTTCATGAAAGATGATTTAAACTGAGCTGAGTTTCAAGTCTAAGAGACTGATAGTCATATGACTTAGTATCCAGCATTCCTACCACAAACTGGAATTTTATGGGTAAAAAGTCATATATATGTGTCATATGTGTATATGCACTAACTTCTCAAGTATATACATATATGTACCGACTTCTCAACAAAACATATATATGTGTATGTCTTAAAAGAGTTTGGCAAAAGATGCCAAGTAAAAATAAAGAAGCAAAAATGAATAAAATTAAAAACCGTACTCCCAAAATTTTGAATTTGAGTTAACCAATACTGTGCTATGTGAAGTACTCAAGATTTATTTCATTATTTCATGATTATTGCCTTTTTTTTTTGAGGCAGAGGGCCGGAGTACAGTGGGATGATATTAGCTCACTGCAACCTCCGTCTCCTGCGTTGAGGCAATTCTTCTGACTCAGCCTCTTGAGGAGCAGGGATTGCAGGCACATGCCACCACATTCCGCTAATTTTTGTATTTTTTGTAGACACAGGGTTTCACCATGTTGACCAGGCTGGTCTCGAGCTCCTGACCACAGGTGATCTGCCTGCCTCAGCCTCCCAAAGTGTTGGGATTACAGGCGTGAGCCACCACTCCTGGCCTCAGGATTCATTTCATTTTGATGTTCCCCAAAGCAGCTAGAGCAATGTCTTTGGCATGAATTTGTCAAACAAGTGACATGCATTTGGACAACTATCCCCTACGCAGGGCCCTGCCTCTCACTTGAATTTTGCGTGTTGGTCTGGTGTGCCAGAGTCTGGTCCCCAGGACTCACCCCCAGGTGCCACTCCTAGAAGCTCCTACCACAGCAACAGCCCATGAGAGATTAATCTGCCTTGCTGCCTGCTGGATGGAAAGGTCCATGTGGGCTACTATGTTCATGAATGTAAAATGGCTTATTAACTATTAAAAAACAAGTCATACATTTTCCTTTTAAAATGTCTTTCTCACTGTCTTAGTCCGTTTTCTGTTGCTAATAACAGAATACTTGAACCTGGGTAATTTGTAAAGGAAAGCAGTGTGTGGAGGCTAAGAAGTTCACATCCGGTAAGAGCCTGCTTGCTGGTGAGGACTCTGAAGAGTGCAGAGTGTCCCATGGTGAGGTGGCTGAGTGAGGCACCATGCTCACTCAAGCCTTTCTTCCTCTCCGGTAAAGCCACCAGTGCCCCTCCCATGATAACCCACTAACCTATGAACCTATTAATTCATAAATAGATCCATTCATGAGGGCAGAGCTCTTGTGATCCAATAACCTTTTAAAGGCCCTCCCTCTTGGCATTGCCACATTGGGGATCAAGTTTCAACATGTGTTTTGAGAGAGGGCACTGAAACCATAGCACTCACTTATACCTTCCCCCCAAAAGTGACTGAGTTTTCAGGCATTATGGTATAAAAATGGAAAAAATATTTTTGGGGAAATGATCCTTCTATGTGTCTCAAAGAAGATATGTTGCTGCCTTTCTGTTTTTCTGTGTTATAATTCTAGCATTCCTATTGTCGGGTAGGATACCAACAGAGTAGACAGTATTTCTCTTTCAGGGCTGATTGAGGAATAGAGGTTTTTTTTTTTTTTTTTTTTTTTTTTTTTTTTTTTTTTTTTTTTAATGAAGGCAAATGAAGAATATCATTTAAAGTTATATAAGCATAAGTGAAAAAGGATTTTTAACAAAGTCGTAGCCATGATATTGAAAATATGAGAGAGAAGAAATTAAAAAAAATTGAGACATAAAAGTCCTGAGCCTTGGTCCTTGGAAAAATAAAATTTTATATTAACATGTATAGATGCATGTTTTCTCTGATTTATTGCTGTGAAATCATTTTGTTAAGTCATCAAATGTCAACCTGTGGGCTTTGAGACATACTTACATTGGCCAGGATAACAGGGATAACAGCAACTGTAATGCCACAAGCTTCTTGGCAGCCTTCCTCAGTATTTTGAAGAATTTAAACACTAAGAAAAAATCAATTTCTTGGATATAGAGGGCAGTTATACAAGTCAGTTTGTGCTTACCTGGGAGAGTGGATTTATTTGTAGAACTTTTAAATAACTCATCTAAGGGGAAAGAAGAGATTAGATCATATAAAGGAAAATTTCTGAGATTAAATAGGTCTCCTTTGTGACCTTTTATTTTGATTCCATCATAGATACACTTGAGAATCACCTTGGGGTGGGGCTGGCAGGAGTAGTCCCAGGCCCAAGATTTACTTAGAAAGGTAAATAAAGCTTCTTTTTATTGTGAAGTAAATTGAAATGCACTACAGCCTGATAACTGCAGCCCATCATGACAGTTTTCATTGGTCTCAATTGCTTCTTGGGCTCTGTGTCAATTTTGAGAGCAGTGGTCAGTTATTGTACCCTTCCCCCATCTTGCTCATGAAAATGAATTTGTCTTTTAAATGTCTTCAATGCTCTGTTAAGTTGGTTGGATGGTGACATGGTTTGGCTCTGTGTTCTCACCCAAATCTCATGTGGAATTATAATCTTTAATGTTGGAGGGAGGGGCCTGGTGGTGGTGATTGAATCATGAGGGGCGGGTTTCCCCTTGCTGTCTCTCATTATGGTGAGTGAGTGCTCATGAGATCTGATGGTTTAAAAGTGTATGGTGCTTCCCACTTAGCTTGCCCTTTCCTGGTCTGCCACAGTAAGACATAATTGCTTCCCATTTGCCTTCTGCCATGATTGTAAGTTTCCTGAGGTCTTCCAGCCATGCTTCCTGTATAGCCTGTGGAACTGTGAGTCAATTAAACCTCTTTTCTTTATAAATTACCCAGTCTCAGGTATCTGTTACTGTGGGAGAATGGACTAATACAGATGGTTAGGTGAGATAACTCATGAAAAGTCACTTCTATCCAATCTAGTTTTGTTTTACCTGCAGTGTAATTTCTGACTGTATCACAGAGGACCTTTTCAGATACCTTTTAAACAAATTTACAGGTGAAATGAGATAATGACTCAAATGTGCTTTAAAACATTCAAACAAAAGTGGTAGACAGATGAGATAAGATTAGAAAAATGTTACTACCTGTTAAAGCTAGGCAATGAATATCTAGAGCTTTATTACATTATTCTATCTACTTTTGAGTATGTGTAACATTTTTCTTTTGCATTTCTTAGCTGAAATTTTATAAAAATTTCTCCTAATCAACTATTTGGTTATCCTGAAATACTACTCATGTAAGAGAGTCAGAATAAATGCTTGGTTTGTTTCCTTTTGATATCAGTTTTCAGAATGTTTTCTTAGCTTTTTTTTTTTTTGGTGAGCAGTGAATTTGTATTTCCTTTATTTTGTTAGTATTGTTACCTGGATTTGGGAAACGTTTTTGACATCTTTTGATCTCCTATAGTTATTACACATTGTGCTGCTCAGTTTATGGCATCTTATGCCAGTAGAAGTCTCTTCAGGTTGGTTTTGGCACCTTTTGAGCCGATTTTATTACTCTCTGGTAGTTCCCTTGTCTTTTGGCACAATGAGCTGCTCCAGAGTCACACCTTGTACATTTCCTGTCCAAGATCAAGAATCTGTTATTTCTTCAAGAGCTTGGGCATTTTAATCCATGCCACAGAGGTGTCTACCTGTTCACACTATATGTAGTGCACACTGTGAAGTAAGGTTACATTGTGATAATATTGGTTAACAAGAAATTTAATGGAAAGGTTCCTTTGGAAAAGCTTCTGTCAGACATTTGTTCTCATGACTGGGGATATGGCCCAGTCCTTGCACAGATATTACTTAATATTATAGTGAGCCTGTACCAGCCTGCTACCTCTTTTTACTTGCTCAAGATTTATTTTGTCTTCCAAACCCCTGTCCTGCTGGGTTCTATATGTAATAGGTTCAGTGGACTTGAATTTTTCTAGTGTCCAACTTTGCCTGTAGAATAACTGGCTTCTAAGTTATATTTGGTTCATGCTCTTCCACTCAGTGTCTAAAGGAGTTAAAAGAAGAATCAACATTGTTACCAGTTAACTTGTCTTAATAAGTTTTTTTGGCATGATAGTTATTGCTAAAACTATAGTTACCAATTAGTGCACACTTCCCCCCTCAAGGCTTTGCATATACAATCTCATCATCTCACATAATCCTCACCACAATTCTATGAAGTGAGTGTTATTGTTGCCATTTTACAGGTGAGCACACTGAGGTTTGGAGAGGTCATGCTGCTGCTTTAAGGAGCTGGGAGTCACACAGAGAACTCTCTGAATCCAAAGCTGGCATCTTTAACAATGATTTAATACTTTCTTCATGGCTCAGAAATGTTAGAGATACAAAGATATGTAAGGCATAGTTTTTCTCCTCAAGGTTTTATAATCGTAATTGAGAAAGATAGGATTACATCTACAGAAAAATACATTTTTTCCAACATGGAGAAGCCTACGAAAAGACATATGTAGATGTTTCCCTTTCAATCCACCTACCTGGTGTTGCCAGATTAATTTTACAAAAATGTTTTGCTGTCATTACCCCCCTGCTTAAAACTTCAAAGGTCCCCCACTGCCTACAGGATAAAGTCCAACTCTATTGCTTGGCATTTCAGGGCTTCCAAAATTTGACCCTTACCTGTCTTCTCATGTGTGAAATTCTACTGTGAAGCTGGCTCATGAACTGGGCTTCTACACTAAAGGACACGTCTGGTGCTTTATGCTTTGTGTTCCAGAAATTTTGTCACATTAAAGGCAACCTTGCTTTCCTTAGTTATTTATTCATTTATTTTTTGAGACAGAGTTTCACTCTTGTTGCTGAGGCTGGAGTGCAGTGGCGCGATCTCAGCTCACTGCAATCTCCATCTCCAGGGTTCAAGTGATTCTCCTGTCTCAGCCTCCTGAGTAGCTGAGATTACAGGTGCCTACCACTGTGCCTGGCTAATTTTTTGTACTTCTAGTAGAGATGGGGTTTCATCATGTTGGTCAGTCTGGTCTCAAACACCTGACCTCAGGTGATCTGCCCGCCTCGCCTCCCAAATTTCTGGAATTACAGATGTGAGCCACTATGCCTGGCCAACCTGTTTTCCTTAGTTCTCCCTTTTAAAAGATGAACCATGAAAGATGCAAAGCCAATTGTCCCTCTAATCCTCCATGGACCCTCAAACTGGTCTTACAAATACATCTTGTCACTTTCATCTCTGGGCCTGTGCTTGTGTCACACCTTTGCCTCGATGACTTCCTTTATTCCTTGAGTCAACTGTTCTCAAGACCCCGTTGCTATCATGGAGTCTCTCCCAGTTTATCCAGGTCCTCATTTAACATGATCTCATTTGAAATTCTATAGAACTTTTTGTCTGTATCAATTACCATATATAGCCTTAAATTATCACTTATATATTTTTAAAATTATACTTGGGCTTTTTCTAATTATGAAAGTAACAAATGCCAAAAGCAAAAACTTGAAGATGTGCCAGGAGCAATGGAAGAAAATTAATTACTGACAATCTCACAACCAGAGGATCACTACTGCTAATATTTTGTTGTGTGTGTGTGTGTATATACCTAGTACAGGATACAAACAATAGCATCATATTGTACTTATGATTTTGCAAACTGCTTCCTTCCATTATCAAATTTCTCTTGCCAATAGTATTTAAACACAACTGATTTTAAATGTCTCCATGATATTTCATCATATAAATGTTCCTCTGTGTAATTATTTGATTTTATATTACTATATATGTATATTATTTTTCCTATTATAAATAATGTTAAAGCAACTATATTTAGAGTAATACTCTAATACTTCTTATCTTTTTGGTACAGAGGAGCTAAAAATAATTGTCTAAAGGTAGACACACCTGTCTCAAAGTCGCCTCTTAGCTCTGTTCCCTTGGGCAATGATGTAACTTTTCTAAGCTTACATTTTTCTCATCTTTGAAGTATTCATTACCTTACTGCTTGCATCATAGAATTGTTGCAAGATAACTCGCATGTAGTAAGTTGGTAGTAAGTGGAACATTATGATTTTTTTTCCCCTCATCTCTCTTCATCGATGACTATATAATAAATCCCTTAAGAAAAAGGTTTTGTTTCTGGGGTCTGTGTTTGCTGTCCTCACGTCTGTACCACTGTATTGTGCCTAAGGCTGGCAATTGTTGGTTGATAATGACATGGATGCCCAGATAGGTACTAAATACTTGCTGTATAAGAAGTTACCCTTAGCAATACCTCCATGCAAATTCGAAACTTTTCTTGAGACCCGAAGACTTTAAACTTTTCTCATCCAAATGCTCATTCTTGTTGCTAATCTTAGTTTTCTAATGTTCCAATTGTTCCCTGTGTTCTTTACCTTCTGGCTGTTACCATCTGTGTTGACTGGCCCTCCTAGTTATAGATCGTGTTTACATACAAGGGGCTGGGAAGATCTATGCTCCCCTCATGCAATGGTATTTCTGGGGCACGAATGCATGGCACTGTGAAACACATCTTTGGCTGAGCTAGCCAGTTCAAAAGCCAGCTTCACAGCGGAATTTCACACATGCAAATGAACCATTGTGATTTTAGTCATGAAAATTCATGGAATAGTGGCTAGTTCAGTGTGGATGACCTGTCAATTTGGCAGCCAATCAGTTGGTTACACATCCAAATTACTGGCCAGTTACTCAGTCTAAAGCTAGTCTTCCTGCTTGTTACTGGGTTCTATGTAATCCTATTAAAAGCAATGACATTCCCTTTGATTTGTGGCAGCTAATAATGTAGAAGTACCACACAGGCACAGAACATGTGTCTGGCACAGTTTACATGTGGGCATTGTGAAAATGGACCACTTGTGTTGCTGTTGGATTTATTCTTAAAACACTAAATATTCTCTCTTGAATAATAGGCAAAGTATCTTAATTTCATGGGAGATACTTTTTATTTACCATTTTTATCAATTATCAATGGGAGTTTTTCTAAGGATTGAATTATTTTTTTGTTATGTGCTAACTTTGGTTGGAGCTATAGTTAGCCCCTTGGACTTACTTGTACCGTCAGGCTGTTGGACAGAAAGCCATGGAGACTCCTCAGAGCCTGATAGAACTTGGGATTTGATTGACAGTGACCCATCTGCAGTTCAATTTAGACAAAAGATAGCAGTATTGATAGGCTGGGAAATAAATCTAGAACAGTAATTCCTAGTCGCAGAGCTCTTTGAGAATGTGATGAAAACTCCAGACTGGGACTCCAGAAAAATGTGCCAAAAATGTAGCATGAAGGTTCTGAGAGTTCGTGCATCTGTTGAAGTCCAGGGTTCCAGGGACCCATGAAGCCTATGTTAAAATTCCTGCATGAGTGTCAGGGTAGGGAGTAGGTATAAAGACAGAGAAACAGAGAAGGAGACACAGAGATAGAAAAAGATAAAGAGAGCCACGGAAGACAGTAGGCCTGGAAGCAGAGAGAGGCTGTGAGGATGAAAGTAGATGTAACTGCAGTTCTCTGAGCAGAACATAATCTCCCAATGCTGTGCACAATTAGGTGCTAATAAACACCTCATGTCCAGAATCTTGAGTTATCCCATCAAATAAAAATCTCCCATATGAAAGACATGATATATCTTTCACCTGAGAATTTTTGACTGTGGAGAAAACATACAGGAATAAGCGTTTCATTTTAAAGGCAAGTATGAAGACTTCTAAAAGAATAGTATAAGTTACCGGGTCAGTTGGCTTGTAAATGCAAAAGCATTTGTGTTTATTGAAGGCTACTGATAGAAAATTATAATAAAAATAATACTGATTGGGAAACCTCAGTCATAGTGTTGTCCAAAGAGTTTTTAATGAATACTATTGTATTTTCACAACAATACTTTTTGTTAGATAGGACAAACACTGTCAAATGTACTTTGAACATGAAGAAATTGAGACATGTGTATGGAGACTTGTCTGGAATGATGAATACTCCATGAAAAAGTAAATTCTGGAAACCAGATTTCCCAGCTCTGATTCTCAGGTGAACCATATATCCCTGTTGAATATTAATACCCATATAGCCAGTGCGTATTACAAATACAGTGTCCTCTTATTTCTTAAAATGAAATAAAATTAATGAATTGAAGCATATGAACTGAAAATAGTGTTCTTGAAATATAACAAAATAACAGGATCATAGAACTTTAGAATGTAGGAGACCCTACACATGAATAATCTCTCCTACTCATACTAAAGACAAGGGCCTGACCTAGAAGGCTTGAGATTTGAAAAAGGACATGGTAAATGGAGACATAGAGAAGAGACACTAACAGTATAATGATATAAGGACTTTGCTCTAAATTCTTTTTTTCACCCCCGACCCCAAGGAGAGAAGCAGAATTTAAAAGCATCTATTCTATGTTTTACGTAATTTAGGTGGAATGATTTGGTAACAATTTTGAAAAATCAAGTGTGAACCAAATTTGGTTTTCTTCTCAGACTCTACTTGGGAACTTTAAAATTCCAAACAGGGTTTCTCAGAAGTTGTCTCTATAGGATAATGTAAAATTCTTGACATTCCGTTAGCCTGGGAAATTTTATATGGCTAAGGAAATATCGCAGAATAATTGCTCTGCTTCTCAGACTATAGCAGGGATTCCTAGGTTAGAATAGGTAATTCATGTTTCAAGGATGAATATGTTCATATATATCCACACATGTCCACATTCAATTATATATGATTGTTAGATACACACACACACATAGATAATATAATTGTGAGCATTTATAGAAGTATTAGGTCTCCGAGATATTTAAACACTTTTTATTTATAACTTGCTTTTTTGGGGGAATTATTTAGCTATACAAGATATCACCATATTCAGCTTTTTTAAATATAATAAACATGTCTAGTCAAAGAAGGCATTAATGAAGCAATTCCCCAAATAAAACAGCCCATGATATCTGAGTTGCAGCAGAGAGAGAGTGTGGTCTTTGTAGTTTAATCAAGATCACAAGACTTGTTTTGAGCGTCTGTCATCTTTAATTTTACGGCACTTCATTTCAGAGTAGGACTGCCAGGGTCACATGCAATTAAAACACAGGCAAGATTTGTCTTGTGAAATCTTAACATAAAAAGTAATGTGTTACTCCATTTTAACTTTTCTACTGAACTCTGTGAACTCACTAATTACTTTTCCCCCCTCTTGTCACCTTTTTGATATGACATGTATTTTATAGAGGAGATAGAAATTTGGATTTTTTTTAATATCATGCATATGATTGAGGATAACAAAATTAAACCAGAGAAAAAAAGGAATGCGTTTTTCAGAAATACATTTTTTAGTAATATCTGAGTACTGCAGCTTCAATTACAAAGAACCTCATAGATCAAATTCTAGGAAATAACTGTTAATCTGCTTAACTAGGGCAGGTAGAAGTGTAATAACAGACCAGAGATTTTACAGAGGCCAGGATCGTGAACGGAGTTTATTCTCTGGGGTGCGGGCAAAAGCGCTTTTATGTGATTGGCTGAGGAAAAACATTAAAAGCCAGCGCCTATGTGGAGATTTGGAGCACAAGGAGGGTTGTTGCATCACAGTGATCAGTAAATTGCATAGACCCTTATTAACCTTATTGATAAGGAGCTTAGGGAAGACCCAGTCAGGCTGCAATATATTCTTTTTTTTGTTCTCCTGTCTGCCTTGGTTTGCAATTCCGGCCGCTTTGTATGGAGAGTTTTCGTGCAGCACCTCAAAATTCAGTGTGAGTAGCTGTGCCTTTAAGTTAGAGCCAGGGAATGGAGCGAGAGCCAGCCCTTGCGTAGGGGTCTCAAGGCTTATTTAACTGGTGCTGGGGACACCTGGAGAATGTTTGAAAATTTTGTGCTTAAAGAATCTTTTATATTACCCCTCTTTCAATGCAGCTGGGGTCTGTGGGGATCAGGGGATTATTTTTGATACCTGTCGAAAAGAGTTATGTCTACACTGATTTTTCCATCCCTCACTACTAATTAACCTTATTGTATACAGGAAACAGTCTATTTAATACCTGCATTCTTTCTGTAATGCCAAGTAAAAAGAAATCCAGTGTGAAATCTAGTTAGTATTTGCCTTTTTGAAGTCATTTTTAAGTTTCCAGTTTTAGTGACTGTGACCTCAGAACTGATAGCTACAAAAATGGTGAGCTGAAACCAATTTTGGTTTCAATAGTATTCCTCACTCCCTCCAACTTAAAAGCTGCCTTTCTTTCACCTGGTCTGGTGAGGAGACTGGAGGAATGGAACATCCCGAGCTGGACCATGTTTCTCTGGAGTCTTCCGTGTTGGCCTCTGCCTGTAGTTGTGAGGTTTCCCTTTATGTCCCATAGGCTGATCCCTACTCCATTAACCTGGTTTCTCTCCCTGGCAGTTGAACACCCATGTCCCCTTCTTTTCAGTCCAGGAGGTTGAAATTTGACAGATAGACACATCATGGCAAAGTTGTGCAGCAGAGATGCAAATAGATGCTGAAGAAAAGGGAGGAATCTGAGCCCAGGATAAAATGCTCAAGAAAATCCCATTGGTGGAATGTTTGTGAGAGAAAAAAAAAAGGTAGGGTCTAGCAAGAAAGAGCAGAAATTAAACTGTGTAAAATGTCACCAAATGATGTGGAAAAATCCACATGTCTTCAAGTATGCTGCACAATATGGACTTAGAACACATTTTGCGAGTGATGTGAGAATGGTTAGCACAATGGTTACATTCCTGCTCTTCAAATTCCAGTATGTGTGCATGCGCATGTGTGCGCACGTGTGTCAAGTAAACTTGTCAGCTTAAATGGTGCCAGAGGAAAGTGAGGATTTTCAGGCCACTGCCTTACATTTTCCAGATTTCTTGGCTTTTGAGATTTTCATATGTTGGTCGGAATGCCTATGCCCTATAGTGTTTGTCTGACATGTAAACCACACATGGATAAGTGCAGGGAAGGGGAGTGGAAGATGCTGCTGGGTGTCAGAGATGCCTAAGACCACCTCCTCCTCCCAGCTGATCTGAAGTAGGACATCAAAATTTGCTGTCAGATTTGTATGAGTTAGACTGGTGAATCTTACCAGCTCTCCACTGCGTCTGTGATTTAGTTCAGCCTTTCTTGGGGACTTACACTTCAAGAGAGGTAGCTGAAGGAATGTCTATGTGATGGCCCTTGTTTAGGTGGGACTAAGAGTCAACACAAATACCGGTGATTTGGCTGTGTGCAAGATACTACATTTAACTTGATAGGAACAGTGGATCCTAATCGTATTTAATGTTGCTTATGTTCTGGGTGTTTGTCTGGGTTCATTGATCCATCAAGTGTGTACAGAGCCCCAGCCATTGGCGTGGCGTGGCCACTCTCACTCACTGCTTTCTTAGTGCTCTCCTTATTAAATGAGGAGTGTTCTATAGAATCCAGATGGTTACTTAAGAGATTTGTGGACCCTGCATGCTTTGCTTCAAGCATAAAATAGCAAAAATCAGCTGGCTAAGTCTGTATGGAGTGTGTATATGTGTGTGTGTGTATGTATCCTTCTTCCAGGTTCTCTTACCAAGACAGCTAGATGTTTTCATTTTGACAATACGACTACAGAAAATTGTCATCTTTTTGCACAAGATGTTCACTGTGTTCTCATCATTTGAATGATTCAGGATCACTCTCTGACAGCGTGGGACATGGCATGTCTTGATGCCTGCTTCTTTTTCAGTTATATTTAAGAGGAAGGCTGCTGGAACCCACTTTTTCAATCTTTCACAGGGACCCCTAAAGGGCCAGATTTTAGTTCAGTACAATATTAGACAGTATGATACGATAGTTGATAACAGGACACTGACAAATATGATCCAACACAGCATAATGCAATGTAACGTGGGGTCGAAACTACCCCTACAGCTTCCTGTAAAGATAGGTAAAGATGCTTCTGTTCTGTCCTCTCCATAATGCAGTAAAAAAAAAAAAATTACAATGTCTGCAAAACATGTAGGCAAATGAAATGCTATACAAATATTAAAACTAATAGAAATAACATGAATGAGATTAACCATCCTACTCATAAGAACAGAGGTACTCTATATTTATTTGAAAAAAAAGCATAATATCCCCCTTGCTCTTTGAAAATTCATGTGAAAGTGAAACTTTCATCAGGTATTTTAACAGGAGAGTGATCAGGCACCCACACGAGTAGTAGAAATATTTGGGGATGTTTATGCACTTAAATTTTTCGGTGTCTTTTCTTAACTAAATGATCATATGGTACAGCGGTTAAGGCAGGGGTCTCTGGGTCATATTTATATTCAAATATTGACCTGGCACATACTACTTACATGAACTTGGTGATTTCATTATTTTTTTCTCTCAATTTCCTTAAGTATAAACCAGGGATGATGATAATGTCTTCCACCACAGAGTTACCAAGATTAAATAAAACAGTATGTATCAGTTGCAGTTCCTGGCATATAACAAGTACTCTATAAATGTCAGCTAATCAAAATTAGTCTTCCCAGGACTTAATTACTTGATGATCCTCTGGGTGGCCAGAGAAGCATATTGGCTCAAGAGAAAGGAGGGAGAGGTCAGAACCAGGTGTGATAGAAGTGACCCTATGATCATCTTGGGATAATGCTGGTACCATGCACGCTCATTGACTTGGGCATGACGTGGCCAAAATAGCTTAAGATGGTTACTGTAAAATGCCAAATACACTGCCAGAATCCAGAATTAACCTCCATTGCACTCTAGCAAGTAAGTCAGAAACAGGCCTGGTATGGGAGTTCTGCATAATAAGATATGGTCTTTGCACTTAGCAATCATAATGAAGACATGTCATGTAAAGTCTCAAAGAAGTTTAATAGCGTGATGCACCATAGTATCAGTTTCTCTATCTGCTGCTGCTCTCTGAATTTAGACTTGCATTAACAGTCCTGTAACAATAATCTTCTGTTTGGCGATGGTGCCTATAATTTCTTCCTGCTTCAAATTCCACTCCATAATGTTGCCATGAGAATCTTTACGGCTTTGATAAAGTTACTTCCCTGCTAAAAAAAAAAAAAAAAAAAAGACCTTCAGGGTCTCAAAATTGACTAGAGACTTAGGATAACACATCTTAATATGCTATTCAAGATTTTTTTTTGAGGGGGGGTTGGTTTCAACCTTCCTTCTCATTGTTTTCAGAACATAAAGTTATTATTAGTTAATAAACTGGAAATCATCATCCATATCTTTTAGGGATAACTTGAAATTTCATGAGGTATTACCTGTTTTAATTTCCTTCACATTGTTTACTCTATGTAATTCCATTATATAGCCCTGAAAGACAAAATAAGACAAGTAGAAAACAGAGACCCAGTTAGAATAAATAATTTGCTCAGGGTCGACACAGTAAGTTCTCCTAAGTGCAAAGTGTGCATGTTTTCTGCCCTTTCACGTTGCTCTGGCTCATTCACTCATCCCCACAATGTGTTCCATGTGATACCACTTTCTGGGGAGCAAGTTTTGTGACTTTGAGGTCCTTGGGCTGAGTCCGCTGAGCTGTTTTATTTGGTGCCCTTAAAAATCAGATTTCACTTAAGATCCTGCATTTCTGGCTTTTCATGAAAGAGCTGAAGGTCTGGCAACATTGTGCCCACGTTCCCACATAAGCAGCATCAGCTCCAGCTGAGTAGAAACCGACCCTTTTGGCCAGGCGTTGAGCTTGACTTTTCCACAGCTGCTACCGCTTCGTACGCCTGCTCTCTGCTCCTCTCGACTCGTTTCTATGACTGCCCAGCCCTTCAGGCATCTGAGTTTGCAAACCTTGGTTGAAAGAAAGAAAGAAAGAAAGAAAAGCCATCTATGTCCTAAAGATAAGATCAAACAGTGTTAAAGATAAAAAATGTGATTATTATATTCCAAGAAAGTCTTCATTTTTTGGTATTAAGATGTAAGTTTCCCAGGAGAAAGTTGATGTTTTGGTTTTATTTTTCATTTTTGACAACAGAGCAATTTGACCCAGAACCCTTAGCAACAGTCCTTTTTGGATGAAAATCTTTGCCGGGCCTTTTAATTAGGAATTGACAGAGTGATTAACTTATAATTCACAAAAATAAATGTGGAAAAGAGAAGTACAGGTCAAATTCTAGCTGTGTTAAACTGTAAGGACAGCACCATTAGCAAGTGATTGCTTCCTTTTAACAGCTTTTAAAATTTTTCTTAATTGGATCTTTTGTTTTCTAATTGGATAGGGAGAACCATCATATGGCTTTCAATTATTAGCTGTGGCACGGTGATCCTGTCGTATGGCACATTGCTAAGAAAGTCAGACTGTCAACATATAAGATGAAATATATACCATCTCCAAGAAGTTTTTTGTGTCAATAAGAAAGAGGGGAAGGAAACCTCCCATGTCCTGGGTAGGTAAAAGCATGCTGAAATGGGACATAGTAACTAGCTTGATTTTCTAGGGGCTTATGTTTCCATTCTACAGACTAGGTTATAATTTCTTAAAATGTTTCATCGTCATAATTAGAACTTACCCAAAGAATATAAAATTATAATTTTATTCTTAGAAAGTGTTACAAATTTTACGAACACATATAGACTCACACATAAACACGTACATGAGAAAATGCTGCTCTCCTCAAACTAATTTTTCCCCTGCCCATTGGTGAATTTAGAGATTCTCTAAGAAACAAAGTTTTTCTATAGCTTTCTGACTTTACAGCCTCAATGGAATCCCTTTGGCCTGCAGGATTAAATCTGAGTATTTTATTGTGGTCTATATCTGATTCCAACATCTTTCTGTAGCTTTATATTCCGAAATTGCTAGGCACTTCACGCTTTATTCAATGAGCTTCTCACTTTTCCTTGAAGATGTCAGGTCTTTCATGACTCTGTTCATGCCATTTCTGCTTCCTGGTACATCTTCAGCATTTTTATTTGGTAAGTCTTCATTAGTCAAGATTAGATTGAAAAGGTTACCTTCCCAATGAAGCCTCATCTGATGCTGTAACAGAGTCAGAGGACAGTTACTGTCTATAACTGAGTTTTTTGGTCTTCTGTGAACCACTGAGCATTGTTAATATCTCCCGAATAGCTTCTGTTCAGTTTGCCCGTTCATTCAACAATACGTTTTGAGCATCTTTTATGTATAGGTACTGAATCCTGGGTCTACATGCTTACCAAGATGGCTAAGGTACTTTATCTTGTATTGAACTGTAATTAATAATTAGGGATAGTCTCCCTCACTGGGCTGAAACTACAGAGGGTAGAAATATTTGTCTTATTTTGTACTTGTGTCAGCAGTGCCTAGAATTTTGCATAGTTCAAACTAGGTTATAAAGAAATGCTCACTGGCTTTTCATGACTTCTTGCTGGAGAATATTGACCAGTTTTATGAAATGTATCCTCTTAGTCAACCTAGTATACTTATAATCTCAGCTTTTAAACATGGAAGACTTGATATGTCTACCGTTGCTGTATTTGAGATGTTACAGAATCTAATAACTTTTTGGTGTAACCCTTTTTATTCCTTTAGTGTGTTAAGTCAGATCCTGTGATGGGCACTTTGGCTCAGCACCTTGGAATGGCCTTTTCCCGGAGAGGAAACATTCTCTAATTAAATGTCCTTAGCAGGCAGGGACAGGACACAGCTGGGGTTTGAATCAGGCTAAATCCCATCAGATTGAAAATCAAGAAGCTGGTGCTTTTGAAGATTATAAATCTGGAAAGCAGCAGAGACAAGGGGCTGAGAGTCCCTGCCCAAAGCAGGTAGTGCCACTTCTCTTTGGCTTTCAGTGCCACTTCTCTCTGGCTGATGCTTCCAGAATAACTTTAAAGATGGACACGTGTGAAGGGATAAGATTTTAATGCTAGAATGACTAAATCTACTCTCCCCCAACCCTTCAAAAAGGAATCAAAGGCTTGGGAAAGACCTAATTGAGAGTATGGAATGGCATGGAAATGAGAAGGACTTGAAATAGAATGCCAGAAACTCTTGTTTCATATCTCCATGTTTTCCTGAAAGGCATAATTATAATTTTACATTTAAGAATCGATTAAAGCTGGCAAGTCTGCCGGCCCGCTGTTACTGGTGACTTCAGATCATGGGGTTCTGATTCGTGTGACTTTTTTCAGATGAAACTGCATTTCAGCATGTATTGTGGTGGCTTCTCTGTTCTTGGCCACAAGCCCACTTACTGGCGCCATTGCTAAAATGAAGACATTCAAGAGGGGCAAGGGAGTCTTCTGCTTCCTCAGGCAGCTCCATGGATGCTGGAGCTGCCTGCACATCTGGCTGGCTGTTGACCAGACTCTCCCCCTCTCCTGAATACTCTATCTAGACAGACAGCCTATGCTGCGGAGCTCATTATTGCTCTAAGTATTTGCTCTGGATCTGTGCTTCATGCGTTTTATTTACATGCTTTATTTTTCATTTTATGAACAAATCGATAACTAGACTTACTCTTTATCACACTGGATTAGTTTTATTTATTCCATTCGAATTTGATTAAAAAGCTGTCAAACATAAGTCTACATTTTTATCAGCAGAATACTTTCATAAAACCGGTATGAGATGTGTTCAACTAGAACATACTTTGCAAAATAAAACAATGTTTGATATATTCTAGACAGTTACCCTTTTGTTTATCCATGACAACTGAAAGTAACCATCAGATGGATAAAGCAATCTAAGTCTAGTCAAGTAATCCTTAGGGCATATGAAAAAAAAAGCCTTTAAAAAAAGTTCTTTCTAGATGGATTTAATGTAATTCAACAATAAAGCATCCTCAGAAGCATAATAAAAATTCTACATAAAATGACATAGCCAGGGAAAAGGAAGATATACAGTTTGATGAAGATTCAAAATGGATGGTAACATTAAAAATGAGCAGTCATGCAATTCCTGTGTAATATAAAGATCAAAATTGCAGGGCACTAATTTTGCTTCT
Source organism: Saimiri boliviensis (assembly GCF_048565385.1). Classification (NCBI taxonomy): domain Eukaryota; kingdom Metazoa; phylum Chordata; class Mammalia; order Primates; family Cebidae; genus Saimiri; species Saimiri boliviensis. The sequence continues at coordinate 95,172,181 of NC_133453.1, forward strand.
AATTTATAAGATAGTATGTTTATGGGACTACAAATAGTATTTATAAAAGAATTCAATGGCAAATGCTTTGAACTGTCACTTTTCTTGAGAAAAATTGCCATTCAACATGTTATATTTACAAATTTCACTGCATAGCACTGCAAATAAATGGACTATATTTATATATAAAAATGTTCTGGAAAGATGAAATATATCTGTTTTGGTTGTGAACCTGATCTCCATCATTCTATTTACAAATTATTAGCGTCTGCCCTCCTACCTCTTTGTGTTCTGTGTCCAAGTAAGAGTATGGAGTCATGCCTAAGGCAGCACGGATATTGGGGAGGCACATGTGTGCACATGCACCCCTACTCTCAACCACATTCACTCACATCTCCACGTACACAACCACACACCCAATGCCCTGGAGCAGCATTAAGGCAATTTTTGAATCTGTGCTATTCTTTGCATGTTATTTAATAGCATGAGTTATGCATAATGTGCTCCCAGAAGTGCTAGAAGGCATAACACTGAAGGGGTTAATGTAGAACACATATACACAAATATTGTCAATTATTTTATTCAAATGTTTGGAACTTAAACACAAGATCATCATTAAGCTTTCACAAAATGAGGCATCTGTCGCTTGAAAGGCAAAAAATATTTCAGAAATATGTTTACAGAAATGTAAAAATATTAGGCATCAAGACAGATGTGAATGTATTCAGTAGCTTGTCTGTCAGTCTTCCTCTGAGCTGAAGATCTTACTGTACTCGCTCAGCATGAGCTCAGCTATCTGGTTCTGGTAGACCATGTGGATCGCCATGTTTCCTGTTTCATTTTCAGCTCGCAGAAGGGTGGGTCCAAATACAATCCCTAAGCTTTGTGTCGACATGAGATTCTTGGAGGCTTTGGCCACTATCCTGTGGAGAGAGAGAGAAAAAAAATTCCACTGGAGTTTGAAGTGAAATTGTACTTTGGAGTGATTAAAAAAGGTTTCTCGTTCAGAAAAAAATAACTATATTAAAACACTATTTAATTTTTTATCCTACATACTTTACTGTATGGAATTAGAACGTATTAGTTTTGGTGAAAGGATACATTGCCTTGTCCAACTTTTTACCACCACAATACCCAGGTATTGTGAGTACTCAACAAATATTTGTGAAATGATTGAGTAAATATGTTAAACAGCAAAAATGACTATGAAGTTAACATGATTCAGCCTTTGAAATGCTTGGCGACAATTGAGGAGACAGGTGAGAGGCACGCAAAAATACGTAAGAATCCAAACAAAATGCCCAGAACAATATCTGCATAATTAATAGCTGAAGGTAGACATGAGGGTTGAAAAAAACTAAGTTGTTCATGATTAGCATTGAGTAAAGGATTCTTGGCAAATGCTGATTGGAATATGTTTTGTGGAGGAGATAGGTTCTGAGACAGTTTGGTATATGGCAAAATTCTAAGTGTCTCCATTCATTTGGACAGCCAGTTTAGTTTATACTGCAATAAAATGCAGAATCCTGTAGCATTTGCACAGGAAAAGAGCCCCACTGGAATCAAATATGTATTTGCTTCTGTGAGGACCCTATGGAGAGCTGGAATACCAATGAAACACTAGGATTGGGTTTTATTAATGGTAATGACTTGCCTGTTCCAACACAGGACTCCTAAAAAAGAAAATAAAGCCCTATCCCAGAAACTGATAATTAAAAAAGTAATACGGTTCTGATGGCTAAAGCCTACTTGATTTTATATTAAAATTCAGAAGAGTGGGGTTTAAGTGATAAGGAAATAAGGACAGCATATGGAAGAACAGGGTGCTAAGAAATATCAAACTCTTTGTTCTACCAGACATCCCAACCCAAGGGAAATAAGAGTGTAGACAATAAAGCAAGGCAAAGGAACACTTTTTTTTTTACAAGACAGTGGGATCTCTGGCTTCAGAGCTTCGTGTGGAACACTGTTGTGTTGGTTAGACTTTAGCAGGCCTCTCTGTTTGGCCTAAGTGGGCCTACGTATCTCTGAATCACAGGAGGCAGAAAGATTGGCATTATAGTAGTCCCCCCATCTCTTTAGGGAGTATGTTTCAGGATCCCCCCTCCCACCCCTCAAGGATGCCTGAGACCTTGGATAGGACTGAACCAGATTGCCATCAATTAGAACATGTTTCTGTTCCATCCACAGATGTAATGCCTTCTCCATCTTAACTCAGCACTCATCATGCACTGTGGCCGTAACTTTTGCAGCCTGAGGTAAAACAGCAAAACTAGCACAAATTTATTTTTCCTCCTTGACAATTTCACAGCTGTAAGATTTAGTCTTACAATTATAGCAACCTCATCATACAATTTTTATTCTTTCCTTATTAAGTCGAGACCTTCCACCCTTTCACTGAAAGGAAGCATGTTATGACTTCTCTTTGGCAATCTCTATTGCCAGCATCACTGCTCTTGCGCTTTGGGGGCCATTGTGAAGTAACATGAGGAATCCTCGAACATAAGCCCTTTGATGCCACAACAGTGGATCTGCTAACTGGGAGGGCGACTCTGACTAACGGCGCTGAGTACAGATAGCTTGAAGACTCCAGACAAAGGGAGGAGTTATGACCCAGGTGGGGGAACTCATCATGTGCTTCAGAATGCTGTGCCACCTATTAATTGTATATTTCTGGAATTTTCCATTTCATACTTTCAGACTGTGGTTGACTTTGGATAATTGAAACCATGGAAAGTGAAACCACAGATTACGGGGACTGCTGCATTTTTTTCCCCTTCACAAACCTGAATCTCTGAAGAACCACTTTTGTGACCAAGAGGCCATGCTGTCCATCTCTTGAAAGAGATTGAGCAGGGCCAAAGCCACGTGCCTACTGGCTGTACCTGCCCACCACCAAGCAAACTCATGGCATGTACTGTGGTTCGAAAAGCATATTTGACCTGACCGATAATAACTGTTGTTCTAAGCAATTTTATTGTCTCATTTCATCATCATAACAATCCCATGAAGTAGCTTCTACTATTAAGCTCATTCAACAAGTGAGAAGACAGAGGCATAGAGTGGTGTAAGAGCCAGTGTCACACAGAGCTGGGGTTCAAGCCCAGACAGTCTGGGTCTGCTACCTGTGGAAGCGTCACTGCCAGTGTCTGTAACACCTCCTGGACCTAGTAACTGGGCCTGCTTTTCACTCTGCCACCTTCCACGTGACTATATGGTCCATTGTAAGAAGGTCTGAATTTTCATTTTTCTCTCTTAGAATTGTAATTTCTAGTGGACAAAATGACTCGGTAGATTAGCTTATTAGATTAGTAGATTTCTTGTGGGCAAAATGACTCAAATTTAGACTGAATATTCAGTATACACTGCTTCTCATATTCCCTTTTCTTCTGCTTTAAGAAGAGGGCGTTTGTACATGTGAGCACTGTTGGCATGGGCACATTTCTGGAAGGGATTCCTATGTTTTCAGAGCATCAGTGAATTATCTGAGACTTCAAATTGAAAGTTTCCTTTGGAATATAAGGAGCTGTGCCACTTTGCTATTTCATTTGCCAAAATCCTATTGAGTGAATTAAGCTTCCTCCTATCTGTAGAGGGCAAGTGGAATGGACCTTTGCTTCTCTTTAACATGCCCATCAAACTCAGTTTAAGATTTGTCCCGAGTCTCTCCCAGACACGCATATTGTGAAAGCCATTAGTAAGTCAATACAGGAAATGCAGGTTTTTCCCTTTTGGTTTGAAATTAATACCTTTTTAGGATTAACTCCTTCATTCCTCACACACACACATTTTAGAGGCAAATATGGAGATAGATAATGTAAATAATCAGTTGAGTACTTATTAGGTGAAAGTTGTTTTAATAACTTTACATATTGCTGGCAAGTGTCTAAATTGACAAGATTTTCCTAGCAGAGAACAGGGCTTAGAGGTCATGGGCCATGGAGAAGGTAGGAGCAAAAACAAGACTGCATTGAAGGTACAAAGTGGGTATCTTGGCCAGGAGGGTGGTAGAAGATTATTAAGACTTGGAGTCTAGGAAATCTGAAAGGGCAAAAGGATGATGTAAAGACAGAGGATTGAAGATACAGTTACCTATTTAATTATGGCTATAATTTTAGTTGGCACAGAGACAGTGAGATTAAGGTATCTGGGAACCAAAACTGAGTCAGATCCACAAAGGCAAGGCTAACAATGGCGGTCCAAGAGCTTATTAGTGGAGGGACAGTCTGAGGTTATGGGAGTGGAATCTCGAAGGAGTCTATAGCTTTGAAGGAGCTTAGGTGGGTGGAGGAGTAACTCAGCTCTGAGAAGGACTCAGGCCTTGGAGAGCAAGAAAACTGAAATGGGGCTAGATTATTTACTATTTATGCAGTATTCTTTATATTTTTCCAGCTCAGCAAAAGACCTGGTCTCAGAAACCAGAGTACGGCTAAATGTAGGGGAGGGAACCAAGGAAGTCTGAAGGGGGAAAGAGATGAAGACACAGTTATAGAAGGAAGATTTGGAGGCTAGAGCTGTGTGTCTAAGTGCCTCCCTGGGGGAAGCATGTGTCTGCATGTCTGAGTGCCCCCTGGGAGAAGACTTCTCTATGTTGGCCACTGGGCCATTGTGGGGGACTCCTGTAATGAATTTCTCCAAATGCATGTTACCTAAATTTGCTGTGGAAAAATGTTCATTTTGTGCTTTTATGCCTGTGTAAATATAAAATATTAATTCTGCCTCAAACCTGAATCCTTTTGTATCCATTTCCCTGCACATTTTCCATTTGCTTTTAATATAACTTTAACTTATGAATGTTTTAAATAATCTCATTGAAGTAAAATTTTAAAAATAACACAGTTTTGTATTCCTGTTATATTTGCATTATTGCAGGTTAAGTTTTTTCAGCAGGTTGAAATTTTTTCCCTGAAGTAGGAAAATCAAGTTACTTATAGTAACTTTTAGGAAAATTAAGAGTCATTAAGAAAGAAAGTTAGTAATAAAATATAGTATTATATGCAATGTAGGCTATCTTGCTTATTCGCTATTTCAAAATTTGTATACATATACGCACATACACATGTATATATATTTATACACACACACACACACACACACACACATATATATATAAATTGGTAATTTATATTCTAAATATCAACCAAACAGTAGTTCATATGTTAAGAAATCATTCAGTTTTTAGGTTAGAAAAGGTGAGGGTAGAGATCAATTTGGGGTAGAAGTTACCAAATACTGAAGTATATAGTTCATGTTGACTGACTAATACATTCTCATATTAAATTTTAAATTATGCATGGATAGACATTTCCAGCAAAGAAGGCCCCAAACTGGGGATGTCTGGGAAAATGTATTAATGCTGTTATAAATGTCATGATTCAAATGAAAACTTATGTATTCCCTACCATGCTGGACTCCTAAATAGGTAAGTGGTTGATTTAGAACCACAGAAGGAATCAACCACAATTTCAAAAATATAGTTAGAATACTTTCCTGCAAAATATTATTATCTCTTTCTTTTTATATCTAATTATTATTGTATATATCTCTTAACCTCACGTTGATAGATATAATTTTCACTCTTACTATGGGGAGCAGCTGGGCATTGCAGATGCCATTATTTTGGAAGGTTTCAACTAGTAAAACATGTAGGAAAGAAATATAGGCTGCTGGAAGAAATAAAAGCCTTGCATGGAATAAAATAATTCAATTTATTGTCTTAGATGCAAAACTCTCAAACAGTCAGTTGTCCTTCAAGTAGCTTGAACTTCAGTTGAGTTGTTGTATTGTTGGAGAGGTAAATCTGATCCAGAAACCATACATATTTTTATCATGGTTTTGGCAATACCTTTCAATAAAGTGGGTTCTGTAAAACACCATTTCTCTGATAGGCCACATGAAAACGACATTCCAAAGTAAAGGTTTTGGAGAAAACTGAGTGCCACTTTTCTTCTTGGACATTCACAATTATGCACAAAAGCATAATAAAGGCTCTGAAAATTCCTGCAGAAAAAAAAATACCTTTGCCTATCTTTAACTTGTGTTCTCCCTAAATTACCTGAATTTTGTACAGAGATCCTCTTTTTTGAGTAACACTGAAGAGTGTATATTAAGAAATGCTGCTCTCATGTGTTTTGCTAAGGACCTACCATTATATAAGTCTCAAAATGTTGGGAATTTATCCTCCTACACCACCGTGGCTTCATAGCTCTGTAGCAGCTAACTCAGAAAGAAGTCAGACTGTGGTCATTCTGGCTAGTCCCACCCCTCTGGAAGGGCTTCGGTTTCATTAGGCTCTTAAACTTCATGACTGGTATTATAAGTTTTGAGCTACCATTTAACCTGTTTTTAGCAAAGAAATGAAAGAAACTCCACTTTTATGACAAACGGAGGCCAAAGGGCAAAAGAACTAACCTGAAAGAGAAAGGTAAGAGAAAGACATGGTTGAGACATTAACGTACACTGAGCTGACGGTGGGCAAGAAGGCACAAAAACATTTAGACCTTATGTCAATATTTGGGAATTCTTCTTGATGTATATTGACTTACCATTGACTCCCAAGAAATCATAGCAAAGATACCTGATTCTAAGCAACATGAAGAGCTCAAAGTTTAGTGCCTCTGAATGCTTAACTAATAGAAAAAAAGACCCCATTTCAATTCTTGAGAAAGGCTATTTATTTATACTTAGTTTTAAATAGCCTGACAAAAATAATTATGATTTTATGAATTTGTTCATAAAATAGCACTTTGTACATATTCCTGATAAAAGCATTTCCTATACTACTAAGTAAACTTCAAGTTTATAAAAGCTTAAAATAAGAATTCATTTTTCTAGCAAAAGCTGAAAAGTGATATACAGTTCATGGCATAAAAAAAAAAAGCTACCTTTTGTCAGGCCCAAATGGGAAGAACAATGATCCATCAATTTAAGTTTATTTTAGAAACAATTTACAATCCAGTGCTACAGATGTTGGACCCCCGGAAAAGAAATCCTCTCAAAAAAGCCTTATGCTGGGTAAGTTTTTCCAAAAATGAGCTGAATTGCTAATTCAAAGAAATTTCTTAGTCGCATAAAATCACAGCCAAATGACTAAAACTGAAAGAAAACTTTGCTATACAACTAAAAATTAATGCTGAATTAAGAAGACCAAAGCATTTAATAATAGTTCAGCTCCAAACAGATTTATGGATGCAAACTTTCTTTCAAGTTTGTGCTTTGCTGTTACCACAGTGACTTGCAAAGTTTGTTAGAAGCCACATAATTGCCTGCAGGACAATTCTGAAGTTATGAAGGTGTATTAGAAACGCTCTCCTCTGTATCTGTAGAATGCCATGATTTTCCAACCCTCATAACTTTAGGATAGTTTTACTGGAATGGAGAAAGTGGTGGTAAATGTATTCCTGCCATCAGGTCACACCTGGCTTGCAAAATATAGCTCAGCCACTGCATGTGAAATGTTAATTGTGCCTTTGACCACTTAACTAAAGAGAGGCTGTTAAAAATAGAATAAATTTTCAATATGCTCAACTTATGTTTCCTATGTGCTATAACTATTTTGGGGGGGGATCCATGCTAACCATATGCTTGCCTACCCTCAATTTGCAGAAACTATACTGCTGTCTACACTGGCCTTTTTATAAGATTGAGGACTTAGCAGAAATTCCACCTTCTTCTTTAAAGTTGTAATTGTATGCCAGAAATATTCTCAAGTATTGCAAAAGCAGAAGAACATTCACAAGCGTTTTTGCATTTAACATTAGTGTGTTTCAAGGTGGTCATTCAAGATAATGCAGCCATTTTTATATGCCAGTTTATATATCCATTGGCTTAAACAAATAGAAAAGTCTTCAATTTTATATCTAAACATCATATTATTTTCCAAAATAACTCATCCTAAATAGGAATTATTGCTGTATTCTGACATTTTTGCTTTTAAATAAAAGCAAAAAATTATAAACCCATTGCTTTAAAACTATGTGTATATAATTTTTAAGTACATTATAGCAAAGGAGCATTATATGGCAGTTGAGTAATGATAACTACCATGGCCAGATTCTTCCCATTTATTGAACCTCTTTGCATTAATTTCAATGTAGAAGATCGAAACATTTGTAATTATTCACTTTTTTCATATTTTTATTGATTGAGCATTATAGTGATACTCTAAAGTATCTCTAAAGCAATATTTAGAATATTTAATAAGATGTGAGAACTAAAAAGTAAAAAAAGCAGTGGCCCATAGGCTTTAATTAATAATTTATTTCTAATCAGAGTATGTGTTCTGTAAGGTGATAAAAACCACAGATAAAATGGAATATCAGAATGAAACTCCTGACATAGTATATAAAACCAAAAAGAAAAATTTACAGTAGTTGCTGTGTGTTACTATTAATACCTTCTATGTGCTAATCACTGAGCTTCAAATATATCACAAAATTTAAAGGCAGATTTTAAAATCAGCTTTAAAATTTTTTGATGATAAAGAAATGCATTCTATGAGAAAATTAGAAAAGGTTAGAAGAGTATAATTAAAAAACACTGGTAACTCAATGTAACCATTTATGCATAAAAATCTATTGAGTACTTACTATGTGTTTGACACTATTCTGGATACTAGGGATGGTGCAATGAGTACAATAGACAACATCCCTGCCCAGATGAAGCTTATAATCTAGTGGGAAAACAGACAACAAACCATACACTGACTAAACAATATATACTATGACTTCAGGGCCTGAAGTACTCCAAGAAAAGCTGAGAAAAACAGAAGTAATGGTTCTTCCACCGACCCTAGGGAGCTTTAAAAAAAAAAAAAACACTGATGGCCTGGAATCCATTCCCAGAGACTCTCTTATTTAATATTGGGCAAGGCCAGGCTGCCTTCATTTTTGAATAGCCCCCAGGTAATGCTAATGAGCAGAGTGGTAAGAAGTGCTATGGGTATTAGAGTGCTCAGAGAAGCCCTCTCTATGTAAGGGGGATTTGAGCAGAGTCTGTCGAGGTGCACATAGCAGAAGAATGAGAGTTCTGGGCATGGAATGGTAGGTACAATACCCTGGTGGTGAGGAATGTAGAGCACAGTCTGGCTGGAGGCCAGGGAGTGAGGGGAAAGAGGTAGGAGATGCTGTGGAGGGACTTGGGGGTCATGGTAAAAATCTGAGACTTATTTCTAAGGGTGACAGAAATCATTTCTTGGGGTTTGAGCAGGAGAATGATACTGCTAGAATTTAGAGATGATAGAAATGTTTATAGAATGTATCTACACACAACTTTGAGAAAATGTACTTTATATAATTCTGCATCTGGTATTTTTCACTTCTAACAGAAATAATTTCTATGTCTTATATATATAATATATATCACTTCATCATTACCTAATATGGAAGAGAATGAGTTGTGCCCTATGTTTTCTTAGTATAAGTGAGGTAAATAAAAATCTTTCCATGTTCTCTTCTTCCACATTTTGGAGTATTTCTTTAGGCAGTGTTTCCCATTCAGGAGCAACATTGTACCCTACCCCCAAGCCCCACCCCTCCACCCATGAGGCACTTGGCAATATCTGGAGACAGTTTTAATTATCATGAACAGGTGGGGTGGGAAATTGCTACTGGTATCTAGAGGATACAGGCAAAGGATGCTGCTAAACATTTTGTAGTGCACAGGCAGCCCTGATGACAAAGAATTAACTAGCCCCAAATGGCAATAATGCTGCAATTGAAGACCCCTGCCTTAGTGTAAAATAATAGAAATGTAACAACATGACCTGTGGTTCTCAAACTTCACACTTCATGATCGTAACTGGGAAGGTATTAAAAGGTAGGTTGCTGGGCTCCACCCCCAGATTTCTGATTCAGCGAGCCTGGGGAGAGGCTTGATAACCAGCATTCCCGTCAAGTTCTCAAGTTGTAACAGTACTGCTATTCTGGTTGGGATGCACACCTTGAGAACCAGCACCAGATTATCAAGTTATGGCTCTTTTTTCCTTAAAACATATGGGAGGGCCTATTAGTCCCATTAGCAGTATTATAATTTGGTATTACTCTTTTTAGAAATAACTGCCATACATGAAAAATAGTCTGTCATTCTTTGAACTTAGGTTTCTTTGAATTTAGAAAATGGGGAAGAAGTTAACAAAGCAAACACACAGCCATGCGTGTCTCACTCCTGTGAATATCTCCTGCCCTCTTTCACATTTAGAGCAAACACATTTATTTGTTTAACCCATTTTTCTTTTTGTACAGCAAAACTAATACATAGTCTTTTGGAAAAAAATGTACTAATAGGAACTATTGAAAAGTAGTAAAAACCTCCTGTTTCCTAGTCAAATTCCTTCATAACTATAATTAACAGATGGGTGTTCCTTCTGGATGTTTTTCTACTCATCGATCTATCCATCTACCTATCTTTATATACATATATATATATATATATATATATAAAATCTATCACAATTATATATATATATATATAATTTTTTTCCTTTTTAAAAAAGATGAAATAAAAAATACATAATGTGCTATAATTTGCTTTCCCCCCTTAACTATATATCACGGGCATGTTTCCAAGTCAGTACATATAAAAATACTTCATTCTTTTTAAAAAGTTGTTACATTTCATAGTATGGAAATACCTTAATTTATTTAACCATTTCTCTGCTGGTAGTCTTTTAGGTTTCTTCTTCTAATTCTTTGCGATTACAGACAATGCTACAATATAATCTTTGCATATGTAGATTTCTAAGTTTATTTTGTATTAAGAAGAGTAACTTTTCATTACTTTTGTGGCACATACGTTCTCCCAATTCTTGTGTTTCTAAATTTTATTTACTTAAATTCGTATGCAGTCATACCTAGTACTATTTCTTTTGGATTATATCATTGTTTTTATTATTATAAAATTCATCCATTTAAAGAGATCAGATAACTATTATCAGTCTTCTTGTTTTTTTTTTTTTTTCCCCCGAGACGGAGTTTCGCTCTTGTTACCCAGGCTGGAGTGCAATGGCGCGATCTTGGCTCACCGCAACCTCCGCCTGTTGAGTTCAGGCAATTCTCCTGCCTCAGCCTCCTGAGTAGCTGGGATTACAGGCACGCGCCACCATGCCCAGCTAATTTTTTGTATTTTTAGTAGAGACGGGGTTTCACCATGTTGACCAGGATGGTCTCGATCTCTCGACCTCGTGATCCACCCGCCTTGGCCTCCCAAAGTGCTGGGATTACAGGCTTGAGCCACCACACCCGGCCACAGTCTTCTTGTTTTTAAAGATGATTGTAAATAGTTTCTAAAAGCATATAATGTAATTCATTGTAAGTATGTTTTATTGTATGAAATTTGATGGTAATCTAAATTTACTTATTTTTGGGAAGCCAGCTAATTTTCCCTATGACATTTGTTGAATAAACCACCATTCTCCATTAATTTGTGATACTGCCTTTTTTGGTGCAGTTTGCCTGCACTCAGCCACACACCCTAGTATACCCTTCTGTGATGATTATCTCTCTGTATGTAAGTGTGTATATAAATACACACATATATACACACACATATTTTTTTGTATGTGTGTATTTTAATTTATATATAATCAATCAGATATTTTAAAATATATCTGTGTATAAATATACACACACACACACACACACACACACACACACACACACAGTTTTTGAGACAGAGTCTCACTCTGTCACCCAGACTGGAATGCAGTGGCATTATCTTGGTTAATGCAACCTCCACCTCCCAAGTTGAATCAACTCTCTTACCTCAGCCTCCCCTGTAGCTGGGATTATAGGCATGTGTCACTACGCCTGGCTAGGTTTTTGTATTTTTAGTAGACTTTGGATTTCACTATATTGGCCATCCTGGTCTCAAACTTGTGATCTCAAGTGATCTGCCTGTTTCAGCCTCCCAAAGTGCTGGGATTACAGGCATGAGCAACTGTGCTTGGCCTCTCTGTGTATTTTAATCCAGTACTCTGCTGTTTAAATCACTGTGAGCTTACTGTATAACGGGATATTTCTCTTCCCCTTTTTTTCTTTTGGTCAGTAGTAAGAGAAAAATTTCAGGTGAACTTTTTCAGATGAACAAAATGAACCTAAGAAAGACTGAAAATTTGATTCAAGCCACACAGGAAGTAAGTGGCAGAGTATAGATTAAGATGCAGATCTTTATTACTCTGGGATATAAATATACTTTCTGCAAATAGCTAAGATCCAAGCATTTTGAGTTTGACATCAAGGCACTTTCTAATGGAGAGGCCTGAGACCTGAGGAGGACTTGGGGGGAAAGTGAGTGAGAGTCAGCAAGAAGTCTTGGGTGACATGTTTTGATTTTTTTAATCACCTAATTGACATCCAAGGATATAGCTGCACATATGAGAAGGGTGTTCAGATGGAAGAAAAACCAAATTAACATGTATTACCTTTTTTCCAGATTCACACAGAATTAAAAACTTCTGAAAACATTCATTTCTCATTGTAAATGGAAATGCCCTATTAGCAAAATGATTATTTCAGTTATTGTTTTTTGAGGTGTTTTTCGTCATGCTTTTAAAATGGTTTTAACCATTCATATTTAACTGTCTCAGCATCAAAAGAATTCTTAATTTTTATTCCCTGGGCTCTGCTGATATACCAGTAACCACTGATAATATCAACATCCTGGGAAGGCATTGCTCTGTGTTTAGGGGAGAGAGGCTAGAAAATATATTATGTTGGGAGTACTTTTAGAAAGAAAAAAAGTGTAAGACTGTAATTATTTTCTACCTAAATTTGTCCAATGTAGCTATTCAAAAACTAGCATGTGCTAGCAACATTGTAGACAGAATATTGAGTGTTGCGCATGGATCAGCATTAATTAAGCCAAGCAGAATAATGCACCTAATTATAAGATATTAGTGGAATATATGGTACTTAAATATTTGCCTTGTGATGTTAGATAAACGTAAAAGGAATATTTTCAGTATACAGAGTATTCCACAACTTCTCTTTTATTTTTCCTCTTCATATAGGTGAAGAGAAGAGCACTTTTACTTTTCATTAAGGGCACCTACATAAAATCTTTAGCAGTTTTTTAAAAAAATTGTCTCCTTGTTTAGAAGGTCGTAAAATAGATAAAGGAGAATCAATTACAATTTGGATATCATTATTCAATTTGTATGTGTTTAATTTTACTTTCTGAGGAAAAATAAGTTTTAGACACCTTCTTTCTTTTTTCTGTGAGACAGACTTTTGCTCTGTCGGCCAGGCTGGAGTGCAATGGCAAGATCTCGGCTCACTGCAATCTCCACCTCCTGGGTTCAAGCAATTCTCCTACCTCAGCCTCCTGAGTAGCTGGGACTACAGGTGCTCACCACCACACCCAATTAATTTTTGTATTTTTAGTAGAGACAGGGTTTCACCATGTTGGCCAGGATGATCTCAAACTCCCTACCTCAGGTGATCTGCCCGCCTCGGCCTCCCAAAGTGCTAGGAATACAGGCATGAGCCACCATGCCTGGACAGTTTTAGACACTTTTCTGCAGTGACTTTAAGATGGATGCTGTAAACCTAGTGAGCCCCAAGGTGAATGTGCCCAGCAGTGTGGCTCCTAAATGGAAGAGCACAGGAACTGAAAGTGTTTGGTTTTGGGGGGTCGGGGGGAGAATAGTAAGGGAAGCCATGATGACTGAATGCAAAAAGCCATGACATGAAAGAGTCAACTTTCCTCTTCTAATCCAGTTACTGGAATTGGCCCAGAGACAAATTTTACCTTTGTATGAAGAATTAGTGTTGTAAAAATAGAAAAGACTGCTTCAAAACAGTAATGCATTTACATTTACTATAGAAAATGTAGAAAATGTAGATAGAGATAAAATAGGAATCACTCATAATTCTACTACTTAGATATTACCACTATTAATATTTAGTGTAGATTTGTCACCCCTATGTACTGGCAAAGCATTGGGAGCACCTATCAAAGGTATTAAATAATTTATACCAAAAAAATGGTATGAGTTTCCCATCAGGAGAAGTATTCAGGCAGGATGTTTGAGATTCCTGTATTGGATGGAAGTTTGAAAAATCTTTCAAGTGTGGTTTGGGCTGCCAGATTAATGATGAAAGAATGGCCATTCTGGGAAAGTCAAAGTGTCATTTGGGGATAAGATGAGATCGTATATAATGACAAGGCATCTTCTCTATCCTCCTTTGTACCTTGGGCCTTTCCCCAAGGTTCAGTCAGCAGCACGGGGGCCTCAGTTCAGGGATGATACAGCAGAAAAGCAGAAGTGCTTTTAAGTTTTACAAGGCAAGGCCTCTGAGTTGCAAAGGACTATGCCTTTGAGTTTCAAAAGGCCTAAGTGCCAAAGGCCTCAGAGCTGCAGCCAAAACATGGATCAGTAGATTGGAAGGTAGATGAAGACCCAGACTACTTTGTTGCCAGACTAGAGAAAGATTTTCTGGACTTGGGGTGGGAAGGTCAAGGAAAGGTGAGACTTTGATTAGGTCCCACGTAAGTGGCTCAGGCCCTGGTTCTTCCTACTCCGGTTCCCTGGGAGTGCAGGGTGTTAGAAGATTTGAGGATCCTGAGATCAGACAGACCCATATTCTTCTCGTTGGGGAAGACCTAGTAGTATGGCAGGATTCCAGAGCTGCCTACACCTAGTATGCCAGGAGTAGTTAAGTAGAAATTGCTGCCTTGTACATCCAGGCAGGGTGGCCAAAGATAGTTTCACAGAGTACTCCATGAAAAGTGACAAAGATCCAGACCTGGGATTGGAAGTTGGGGAATATGATTGCCAATAAAAAGGGAATGAGGACTAGCCTGCAGAGGTGGCAAGAGCTAGACACTTTCTCTGCTGCTAATCTGCTTTATTATCTTTCTCCAGCAGAATATAAATGCCTTAAGCACAAGGACTTTGTTTTCACCTAGTGCTGTATCCATAGACTAAGATTAGTGTTTGGCTTATGGTATTAAGTGCTCAATAAGTATTTGTTGAAATGCTCTTTTAAGAAATATCCTTTCTACCCCTCCACCAAATGCTTCGGCTCTACATAGCCCTCCAGAACTAACAACATCACCAGGAAAAATCTGGAAGACAGTCTTAATTGACCAAATTTAAGTGACTTGGAAGAATAGGGCCTTGACAGAGAAATTAATTTTAATGTCACAATAATTTCTTGCACACCTAAATTTCATATCTACAGTGAGAGGACAAGCAGGTGAAGGCAAAAATAAAAGGCGCAACTATTTGAGAATTTAAGGGCCTGTAATTGTTCAGTGTGTCTTTCTTTCCCATAATACTATCTGACGATGAGTTTCCAACATGTACCTAATTTGAACAAAACTGGTGAGAGGAATTTAGAATAGAGAGTAATTTTTATCTGCTTTATACTGTGGTTGGATTGAAGCTAAAGATAATGATGCCATTTTTTTTGGCCATCTAAAATTTGACCGTATAATTTTATTTTTGGTAAAATGCTCGATGCATCTGCAGAAATATAAACCCTTTCAAAATGTATATAATACTTTGCTTAAAGATAGAAAATAATTTATTTTGCATTTACACATATAAATTTATCATCTGTACTACGGTGAAAGAATGAATTGTGCCAGTTTCTGCATATGTCCCTGTAAATACGGATGCTGGGCTAACTCATGATTCTATCGTCCGGCACGTAGAACTGTGATCACCTGTTCTCAGAATTGCTATGTGAAATGCTTCATGCTTTAGGGACCACTATCAAGCATCATATTAAGCTTTATAACAGAGGCTCTTAGTCTCTAGGCTGTTAAGGGGTCATTGGTACATTTGTCAATTTGATTATTATGGTAGTTGCTTTGGTTGCAGAGATGGGCCACTCAGATCTCCTTTCAAGGAAGAACCTCATGCATAGTTGCAAGGGTAGCTGATGGCTGCCAGCTGTATTCTTTAGGGTTTGCCTCAATAGCTATAAGCCTCCTTGCTCAAAGACGCTGACTGATCTGTCAACATATATTTTATTTATTAATTTATTTTAGAGACAAGGGCTTGCTCTGTTACTCAGGCTAGAGTGCAGTGACACAATTATAGCTCATTGTAAGCTCAAATTCCTGGAGTTAAGCGATCTTCCCACTTCAACCTCCTGAGTAGCTAGGATTACAAGTGTGTGCCACCATGCCCAGCTAATTAATTTTTTTTTTTTTTTTTTTTTTGTAGAAATGGGGTTTTACTATATTTCCCAGGCTGGTCTCGAATCCTGGCCTCTGGCGATCCTCCTGCCTCAGCCTCCTGAAGTGCTGGGATTACAGGTGTGAGCCACTGCTCTGGCCCCCACTGTCAGTCAGTATAAAAGCTGGATCATTTCTGCCCACTGTGGGACAACTTTGACAGGCTCTATGTGCCCCAGAGCTTCCTGTGGGTCTGGCTGAAGCTTTCTTTGGTCTGCACTTCAGCTTCTTCCTCTGCCTAATCCTATTGACACCTTTTTTCTTCCACAGGGATTAACCTTTAACAATGCCATGGATGCCAAACTCTGTTTTGGGGGCTTTTTCTAGTGAACCAAACCCGTAATTATTGGTTCTATGAGTGGTCCCAGAAAGCCAGCAATAGGATGGGGATTTGGAACTGGGTCACTTGCAGCCCGACTGGCAATGAAGAGTTCATCAATGGTGGCAGGTGGAATGCAGACGGGTCCTGGCACAAGGTGGCAGTCCGACTGTGAAAACTCTCCCTAGTGGTGAATTAGGACATTAGATCTGTGGAGGAGACTAGCTGGTGTAATGCATGAGGAATTTAGAAATGATAGTGGGAGGTTGTGGATAGTAACTCCAAGGTCAATGAAATTGAAGGGCTGTTGCTAAGCACCATTGATATTCTACAGAAAAGTTGTATGTGATTATAGGGGCCTTTACTCTGTAAATGAGGGTTGACTGTAGGAGAGTCTATTACAGAACTAGGCTCACTGATTGCAATGGGGATGCTGAGACACTGGTAACAGAAGCTGGGTGGTGTGGCTTCATTGCTAAAAGCCAGGTAGGTGCAATTTTAATGACAAGTGGCAGGGCTGAGGGGCAGCCAATGGGGGCCGACTCACAGAATTACGAGATGTTCACCAGAACATAGCATCTTGTGGAGCAAAATAAATGGGCAGACAGAGAACCGTTTATATTATTGCATTTGAGTGATATATCGAATATCACTGATTTTATATATATATATATATATATATAATCTTCTAAGCTACTGCTGCTTTCTGGGCATGTGGAGGAGCTTCTTGGGTTCAGGCACGAGCAGTCAAGGCAGAGTCACCATCTAGGCAGGTGTAATTAGCTGTGATCATAGGGAGGAGGCAAGGTTGCTGTTGCACTGGGGGACAGGGTGACACCCAGACGATTCACATAGGGCTTCCAAGTTCTCTGTTGCCCAGTTGTGATGGGTCATGAACAGGGCAGAAATTCTTGTCTGAGAAGACATGGTACACAGGAGCTTGGATCCCTCATGGGTGAGGGTCTGGGACGCTGCATCAGGGAAGCCACCATGACCAGCAGAGGCTATTGTTGAGGATGAGGGGAGTCTAGGCTAGACAGCAGAAGATGGAGACAATGAGCTGGGCTGAGAAAGGCAAAAATAAAAGGCGGGCTTATTGTCTCCATCTTCTGCTGTCTAGTCTAGACTCCCCTCATCCTCAGACTCAGAGCTTGTAGTTCATCTTTCTAAAGTTTCATCTTCAAAGGTCTCCTCAGGTAGGGAGGTCTCCTAGAGTCCTGGGGGAGCTGCTTCTCAAATGAACATGAAGAACATACTCGAGTACCACGAAGGGTGTGCTGTGGTGGACACTTGATGTGGTGGGCAGGTCTCTTTTTGAGGAAAGACTTGCTGCTCAGCTTCCAGGTGTCAAGTCTGCAGGCAGCTTCAGCGGTCAGCCCCTGCAGGGTTTGCCTCAGCTGACGAGAGCCACCTCACCCCCAGAGACTCTAGGAAACAGCCCATAGCCAGTGACTGATGGCAGTGAGTGTATCAAGGCCAAGCCATCTTTATCCTCCCGGAGACAACTGTGATGGGTCTGGATGCCCCAGAGTGTCTGTGGGTAGCCAGGCTTTGTGGGGTCCAGTGTCACAGTTTGACTTATCTTTCTGCCCCATGCTGCTCCATCTTTACTTCTGTTGGTGTTAATAGGTAACTGGCACCACATTAAATCTAATCATGAGCAGCCATGGGCTCAGGGGAGTCAGAGAAGTTCCAATAGAAAGAGAGCTGGCTCATGAAAGAGAAAACCTGAAATCTAATCCTGAGCCTAGATCTGACCAACCCTGTGTGATTCTCTTCTAGCTGTGGGGGAAGAACCATTGCTGTTGATCTGGAATCTCAAAATCTTAAGTGCTTGTTCTATAGATACTGACTGTGTGATCTTAGATGGGCCCTGGCAGTTCTCAGAGCTTCAGATTCCTCATTTAGAAAGTGAAGTTAATGGCAAAACTGATCTCATAGGTTGTTTTGAAGATGAAATTTATACATGTATTTGAAAACCCTTCGCAAACTATAGAAACATCATCATTATTATTATTATTATTATTATTATTATTATTATTATTTTGAGACTGAGTTTTGTTCTTTTTGCCCAGGCTGGAGTGCATTGGTGTGGTCCCGGCTCACTGCAACCTCTGCCTCCTAGGTTCAAGCATTTCTCCTGCCTCAGCCTCCCAAGTAGCTGGGATTATAGACATGCACCACCATGCATGACTAATTTTTTTGTATTTTTAGTAGAGACGGGGTTTCACCATATTGGCCAGGCTGGTCTCGAACTCCTGACCTCTGGTGATCTGCCCACGTTGGCCTCCCAAAGTGCTAGGATTACAGGTGTGAGCCACCACACCTGGCCAGAGACATTAATTTTTGTTATATGTGATTACATTTTCTTCTGTCAATTGTTGTTTTATAAGCAAGGAAAGGGAGATTAGAACTTACTGGTTTTCCACTCTGGCTCAAGCTTTTAATAAAGGAAAGGAACTGCAGAGATTCTGATTTGGTAGTTCAGGGTTGAGACCTGGGACTCGGAGTTTCTAAAAAGATTCACAGATGAGCCTGGTGTGCAGCCAGGGTTAGGGACTTCTTGGTTAATGATCTGTCCAGAGGTTACACAGTGCTAATAAAGTCAAAGAACAGGGACTCAACTCTCACCCTTTCTATGCCTCTCTAGAGTTTTATCTACTATTATCCATGCTGAGTGCTCATTTGTGTACATACTTATCGTAACATTGTATGTTAATCATAAAATATAATAGAGATAAAGGGGAGTTTGAATTTAAAACATTATATAAATATGTTATGATTATTAAATGTTAAAATAATTACTCCTATCCCATTAACGCTAAATCATATGATTTGTATGCTTTTAGTAAGGGGTGAAACTCTGTAGGTAACACAAGCTATTTTTAAGATTATATGAACCAAGCATAAATTAAACAATGTGACACCAAGGCTGAAATAATGTAAGCAAGCAGTAAATGAAACGTTTAAGGGAATTCAAAATAGAGTAATGAACTGTTACCTACTGTTCCCCTATCTTGAACATGCTGACTTAATGTGGCATCATGAAGGAAGAGAATGGAATAGAGAGAGAGAGAGAGAGAGAGAAGGATACACAGACAAATGAAGATCATTTTCGTGTGATCATGACCAGGCCATTCATATTTCTCATATAGCCTGGAAACAATTTCATACTTATTGGAAGATGTGACCTTTAACTGTTCCTTACTTGCAAAAAGACAAATATTCTCAGAGCTGGGTGTTAGCTGGTGGACTCATCTGTCCTGCGTGCTCTTCGATTGGAGGCCACTGCAGGGAGAATGCAGACTGAAGGGAGCAAGTGTGGTACTTACTCTTTACATTTCCAGACTTTAGGGTAAGCTCTCTTTGACAGCTCCCTGATTTCTTTAACACAGCAAATCTTTAATCAGTGTAGATATGTTAAGATGTGATTTTTTACAGTGAATTGACCTGAGTTGAGTACTTGAGTTGTAATGTGTATTTCTTCCCCCCTCTCAAAAGCTGACTTGTAGGGGAAAAAAAACAATCAGATATTCTGTGATATACTTTGCCTTCGTGACAAGATGTTTTGGGGGAAATCATCCAAGCTTGAAATAAAATCTTTATTGAAAGTAATTCTACATTCATGCCAGCCAGATACATTGTTGGATTAGACCAGATATCCCAGGGGAAAACTATGGTATATGTACCAGGCCGAGTTGATTATTTGGGCCTCCTGTCAGTTTTTTACTTCCTGACAATGGTTGAAGCATTCACAGCCGCTACAACTCTGTTTTCATCTTTGTTTTGAGAGAAAGTTAATATACTTTACCTTAACTATGCCAAATGTACTGGAAAATAACCTAGTAATAAGATATACCCCGCCTACCAAGTGATAGCTGTGTGTAGAGAGCATTTAGCTGTGCATTTTAAGGAAACAAATACACGCAGCAAATGACTGAAAGATAATGTGATTATTTTTTCTGCTTGAACTTTAAAATTTTCTTGGCAAAGCCTCCTGTGTGCTGTCTTAAAACCAGTATGTATACATAATCATGGGGCCAAGTAAGTGGATTTCATTGCAAATTCCCTTCAAATGGCAGGGCAGCTTTTTTTTTTTTTCTCTATTAGAGTGATTTAGTTATCAATATTACTTGATGTCAAAAACAAAGACACAGGTGGGCCAGGTGACATTTCTTTCTGCATAGAGAATCAACAACAGCTTAGGATGTCACTTTTGAAAAGGTCATAGAATTACTTTTTGGACATAATTAACAGTGTAACCAAAGAAGAGAGAAAAACGCATAATTTCAAATTTGGAATTATATTCTGATTCATTGTGAAGACAACACAGTGCTGTAGTTGCAGAGAAAAGAAAGACATGACCTCTAGTAGATGTTTGGTAGTAACCAAGTAACCACATTTATTTGAAAATTTGCAGCTTCATTTTGCAATTCTCATCTTTTGGTTCTATATTCTAAAATTAATTGCTCTCACATCATCAGAGAACAAAAGAAGGTGAAGTGGCCTTTGATTCAAGTTTAGGAGCAGAAATGATAGTCTAGCATTGTGTTGCAGAAAATCACAACATATTCCCTCAATCAAAGAAGTCTCAAGATGAAAAGTATATGTGTTCTGAGAACCATATTTCCTACCTGAGAAATGTGTTAGTTAAAAACTTTAAACTTAAGTTTAAAAATTGTTTTTAAGTTCAAAAGGATCCTGGATGTCCTCTGATAGATGAATGGATTAAACAGCTGTGGTATATCCATACAATGGAATATAGTTTAGCAATAAAAAGAAATGAGCTATCAAACCATAAAAGAACAAGGAAGAATGTTTTTTTTTTTTTTTTTTGAGATGGCGTCTCTGACACCAGGCTGCAGTGTAGTGGCATGGTCTCGGCTCACTGCAACCTCCACCTCCTGGTTCAAGTTTTCTGCCTCAGTCTCCCATGTAGCTGGGACTACAAGTATGCACCACCATGCCTGGCTAATCTTTTATATTTTTAGTTGAGATGGGGTTTCAGCATATTCGTCAGCACGGTCTCGATCTCTTGACTTTGTGATCCTTCCGCCTTGGCCGCCCAAAGTGCTGGGATTACAGGTGTGAGCCACTGCACCTGGCCAGAAGAATCTTAAAATATATATCACCAGGTGAAAGAGGCCAATCTAAAAATCCTGTATCATATATGATTCCAAGCACCTGGCATTCTAGAAAAGGCAAATCTTTGGAGACAGAAAAAGAATAGTGGTGGCAGAGGTTTTGGGGAGGGAGGGAGGAATGAAGAGGTGGAACACAGGAGACTTTTAGGTTAGTGAAACTATTCTGGCACTATAATGGTGGTTACATGTCACCAAACATTGGTCAAAATTCATAGCATGTACAGTGCAAAGAGTGAAGCCTAAACTATGAACTTTAGTTAATAATGTCTCAATATTGGCTCACAAGTTACAACAAATATACCACATGAATACCAGATTTACTGAGACGGGACATTGTATCTGGTGGGTGGAGAGGAGGTATATGAGAAGATGAGAAGTCTCTGATCAGTTTGTTTGTTTAAATTTTACTTTAGGTTTTGGGATACATGTGCTGAACATGCAGGTTTTTACATAGGTATACATGTGCCATAGCGGCTTGTTGTATCTATCAACCCATCATTTAGGTTTTAAGCCTCACTGGTATTTGTCCCAGTGCTCTCCCTCCGCTTTCATTCCAGCCACTGACAGGCCCCAGTGTGTGACTCCGATCAGTTTTTTAAACCTAAATCTGCTGCTTTTTATTTTGTTTTTGAGACAGTTTCACTTTGTCACCCAGGCTGGAGTACAGTGGCACAATCTTGGCTCATTGCAATCTCTGCCTTCTGGGTTCATGCAGTTTTCCTGCCTCAGCCTCCAGAGTAGCTGGGATTACAGGCACGCACCAACATGCTCAGCTAATGTTTTGTATTTTTAGTAGAGATGGGGTTTCACCATGTTGGCCAGGCTGGTCTCAAACTCCTGACCTCAGTTGATCTACCCTCCCCCTGCCACCCCCTGCCCACACCATCCTGCCCTCAGCCTCCCAAAGTGCTGGGATTACAGGTGTGAGCCACTGTGTCTGGCCAAGTCTGCTTTGAAAAAGAAAACCTATGAACTTAAAAAAAAAAAAAAAGTTAAAAAATGATAAAGAAGATTGCATCAATTTAGGGCTTAAAGGTCAATTTACCTGTTCATCTATCCTTATGGCCACACACGTTTCAATTGTTTTGCACTTACATTACTACTATTTTCATTGCACGTCTATGCCAATCATGCTACCCAGAACCATATTTAAGCATGTTGCTACTAGGAAGCCTTTAAGAATCATATTCTGATCACTTGCTTATTTGCTTTCTTGGCATTTAAACATTCAGATTGTATTACATTGTTGTTGACATGTTTTATTTTTATCTCTAAGTTATTTCATGCACATATGTTTTACTCTCAATTAGATTGCAAAATCTTTGCATTTAGGTGGTTTGTTACCTTCAGCTTTACTCCTATTTCATTTGTGGTAGAAAGTTTGGGCATTCTGTACCTTCTTATTACAAATAGTTTCTGTTTTATGTTTGGTTGACAGATTATACTTTTTCTCATCCAAAAGGGACTAATTCAACAGAAGTGAGGTACTCCCCAATATTTGTTCTGTCTGCAGTCAGAACAACACTGCCAATAGATATTCATGTTTGTTAGATGTTGAGACTTTTTCTTTGTCATTTCTCCCTATGTTCCTATCTTCTGTGTTTTACTTCCTTGAAAAAAATTATAGAGGATGACTGGAGGCTATAATTTGCAAATACAACAGTATAATGTAACATTTAGAGGGGCTTTTTTTTTTCTGAAAAAGGAATTTGGTAAGTGCAAAATATCATCTGTGGATGCTCCATTTTCAAAGGTTTTATGAGAGTGTGAAATTACTTTAGGTTAAGGTGTCAAAAATAGAATATGGAAGTCATGAGGTTTGTGTTGAAGAGTCTTGGTTACTTACTGATAATTTCCACATAATCCAAATAAGAATATATACAGAAGAGAATGTCTAAATAGTCTACTCCACTGACTTACAGAATTGTGTGGAGATTCGTGAGGCCAGCCAGTCCAGAATACCATAGGAAGTGGGAGAAAAAGGTGATTCGATGCAGCTGCTTTAACCTCATTCCTGCATACCAGTTTTAATTACTGGAATGAGAGATCAACTTGAACAAGGAAACAGTCTGATTTTCTCTCCTGGCTTTGCTTCTTACTACCTCTAGGACTTTGGGCACTCACTTAGCCTTACTCAGACTCAGTTTCCTCATTTGGAATATCAGACAGTTGGGTAGAAGGATTTCTAACTTCCTTGTGCTGCAAATCCTATTAATTTTAAACACCTTTTCTTCCTTGAACTTGAAATACTTTGAGAGGAAAGTTGACAAGCTCAGAAACAAACTGTAAGCACAGAAATTAATTGCAAAATTAATGAACCCTAAAATGTAAAAAGTTTGTAGTAATCTCTTGCATATATGTATATACTTAAAAATATATTTATACATTATATATAGGATGTTTATATGTATCTTTACATTTATTTATCGAAGTGATGAATGAAATAGAAAGGCAGAAACAGATTTTTAAGGAAACAGACCTGAGTCTCTTTCTCTTGGAAGCATAAGGGTATGTCTATAGTCTGTGTTTTTGTTTTCATAATACTTACAAAGTAATGGTGGCATTGGACAAAGAGACCCACCCTAGCAGAGGGATGGCACACAAATTTGCTTCACCTGGCTGATGGTGGCTGCCTGCTCTGTGAGAAAGGACCCTGAAGGTGAAGTCACAGTGCAAAAGGGTGATATAATCATTCAGTAATGTCAACATGGGTTTGGGAATAGAGAATGGTAGCATGTGTGCCAGGAATGTGCCACTCAGCAGACAAGTAATTTCAAAAGGTAACCAGATACATCTATAGAAACAACAAAAGGTATTCCTGGATGAGAAGAAATCTGCGAACTTGAGAGGCAAGCTGCTGGGGGTTTTGAACCATGTTGCCCTTAAGTCAGTATAAAAAGAAGGGAAAAATCTTAAAGGAATAGAGGTATCAATGCAGACAAACAGTGACTTTAGGAATATATTAGAAGTAATTTACAAAGATAAATATTTGGAGATTTTAGAAAAATCTATATAAATGGGATATGTCTTGGTGATCCCTTCAGGTTAGCACATATAGATCTGTTTCATTTTTTAAAAAGCAACCTTACAATATTCATATGTATTTTTAAAATCCAGTTCCCAATAGATGTACATATTCTCCTTCTCCCAAGTCAAAGTTTTGTTGACTTTACAGTTGTGAAAACTTCAGGCCGTTTCGTGGTTGTAAGGTACAGATTGAAGACAGAATCATAGAAAGGAAAAGGATAGTCCTCTCTCAGCGATTAAAAGGATTTGCTAATGTTGGTTGTTAAGTGATAATTTTATTGTAGTAGTGATTATAAAGAGAGGGAAGATGTACAAGAATGCTGAATAAAGGAGGTTCAGTAGATTTCCTGTATTTTGTGTTTATACATTTGCACTCTTGTGTGGCGCCTCATTGCAGTGCTTTATCTAGGAGGATTACTAATATGACAACACTCCTGATTTATAGAAGCTCAATTAGGTTAAACAGTTTGATTCATTTCAATTGGATAAAAAAATCCCTTGTTGAATCTGAATTCTTGCTCTGCAACTAACACAAACTCACGCTCATTATTACTTATGGTGCTTTTCTTTACGGATGAAGTGCTTCTCAGCCAAGTAGTGGTAGTCACCCAGCTGATGACCATAAGGAAAAGCAAACACTGTCAGTAGAATAACATCCTTAGCCAAGTGTTTATGTTGGATACATATACAATGCAGAACTGTTCTTAACTAATGATACAAAGTTGGCCTCCCCAATCTCTCCTTTTGTATTATTCCTTGCCACCCATGTGTTGAGCTAGATTTTCTCAGGACCTAAGCCCCACCCTAAAAGTAAGTTACGCTGCTTTGCAAGCTGGATTTATTATTTCCAGCTTCCAAGTGAACATCATACATCAAACAACTGTGAGTTAGTTGTACATACAATTGTGATGTGACTGTTAACGCAGTTTCCAAAGGTGATTAATTTACATACACAGGGTATCTTAAACAATGAAATGATCTGAATAATTTGATATTTTAAAATATTGTCCTTTATGGCATTTGGTTTATATTTTCTTTGTAAATCTTTTGGTTCATTATATTCTTAATAAAGAATTTCTTTGCTTCCGGAAGGCAGAGAGAACATCTAAACCTTCCTCCTAAGGACTTTCTTTTCTTTCCTCCCCCTTGCTCCCACTTCCCTTTTTTGAATCCTCTCTAACCTACAGTCCGGAAGTTTCTCCTCAGTTGGCTGAAATAATGTTTTGCTGGCATTCTTTTAACCAGATAGCCCCTTGATATGTTTTATACCAAGCTGAAAGATCCGGCAAACTGCTGAAACGGGGAACAAGGCATTGGTACAGCAAGGGAAGACAGGCCAGGCACAGTTGCCCCTGAACATGGCGCTCATGGCAGAGAGGTCACAGGAGTCAGTACTGAGATCACAGGAAACTAAGCAGCACAGGTTGATAAAGCAGCTTAATGCAGGCCACAGGCAGGGGAAGAGCAGCATCCACAGGAACCACATGGAGATTGTCCAAGTCAACAGGACACCATCAATAGGACCTTCCCTACTCATAACTGAGGTAGCATGCCCCTCAGTAGAGGTCTTCTACCTCTATACCTTTACACCTCAAGGACTGTCTGGGGAGCCCTCTTCTAAAGGAGCTAATTCGTGTTCAATCCTTGCTTTGTTTTGCTGAAGTGCATTATCTTATTTTTCATGAAAACATGAGACAGGTACTATTATTCCCGTTTTAAAGACAAAAAACCTGAGGCTCAGGGAGGTTGCCCAGGGACATAGTGAAAATGTGCCGAGATTTAAACCCAGCTCACCTGAGTCTAGAATCTGAATGCTGCTTATCCCCCTGCCTACCTGTCCTCAGTTTATTTGCTTTCTCTGTTTGCTATTCTTTTTCCTCAGTCACCACTCTCTTTAGTTCAGATATTCCTTGTCTCTATACCCAGAGCTGGGAGCCAGCCTGTCCCTTTTCTTCCCCTGGTCCCAACTCACTTAACCCCAGCCTGGGTCAGAGCCCCAGGCCCCTTGCTTTCCTGGCAGGAGAATAAAGACAGCTGGCAGTGAGGAAAGTCTGTGAAGGAGAATATGAGCAGTCATGATGATGGCTTTGCTGCGTGAGAACTCCCTCTGTCAGGGAGCTGCATGGGCTTCCCACACTAGCTGCATGGACAGATGTTTTCAATTATTATCACTGACAAGCCTCCGGGCCAGGTTCCTTTCTGATTGGCTGTCACTGGACTGTGAGGGGAATAAAGGAAACTGAGGCTAGGACGCAAAACACCTCAGTCATCACTTTAATCATGTTTCTCCAAAGCAACTGGTTGAGTTGGACAGTTCACCCAGAATTGGAATCCTTTTGTAAACACAGACTCAATTTCCTTTTAAACTTTTCTTTCATTCTGGTTTCAATTTTTCTGCCCATAGTTCTTCTGACATTATAAGAGTGAGACATTGGTCATTTCTTTACCAATTCTTTCCTTTTGTTGGTTTTCCAGTGTTTTGGGTAGGTACCAGAGTGTAGCAGGAGTTCTGACTTAGAGAAATTTAACTTGATATTATTAGACCTCTAGACTTGGCATTGCACAGTCTTCTACAAAAATGACCTACGTCTGATCTAGAAGCATCAATATCATCCTACGTGCCATCTACAGTCACGTGGGAAATGTCTCACTCTAAGTCAGAAGCCGCTTCTCACGTCAGGTTTGTACCAACCACGGAGCCATTTGGCACAGCTCTTGGCATTAATAGAATTGTTATCTACCTTCCTAGCTTATGATCAGATCTGCCATAATAAGTCTTATTTCTTTTCTTTACTGTCTCTAATGTGTCCTAAGGAGATCCAAAGACCAGTTGGTCCCGGGAGAAATCTGACAAATCATGGTCATGGTCAATAATAAAAAAGAATGTAGACCTGGCTCTCTGAAGTCTCCCTGTTAACTGTCTCCTCTATGCATCTTCCTCTTTAACAGGAAGAAGTGGTATTTTGGTACCATTCAGTTTCCAGCTGCTCATTATTTTTTCTTCCCTTCCCCTTTCTATAAATTACAAGGGAAAATAAGATCATCAGGTGGATTAAAGCTTTCTAAGTTCATTTTTATTTCTTATTCTTCGTGTCATATATTTAGTTGGAAAAAAATGTATTCAAGATGCTCCAGCATTTCTGTGTATTAATTTTATATCCTTTTGATGTCCTGACATTCGGTTTGTGTGTGGTCCATCTTGCTCAAGTCTCCAGGCTGCCTTGTCTCTGCTGCCATTTTAAAACAATAGCAGCAGACACGCAAGTGTCCAAATGTATTTGGTAAAGCAGATACAATCCACAGTCTTAATTCCTGAAGGCCCAAGTCTCTATTTCAATTTCTGAAAAATGTCTCTTTGACTTTCAAACTAAACTCTTTTTATTTTAAGCTCAAAGATAAAATATTATAGGATGTTAATTCATCCTTTTCAAAAAAGGCACATGAGGGTTAAAACATATGCTTCCTTCTTCACTCAGAAAAAAAAAATTCATTCCAACCTTTTTGGGGGGATCACATATAGCTCTAAAACAGCTGAAGCTAAAAACATCAAAGTTGGCATGACTTCAGTTATCACTGAATCGGGAGGATCAAGCCAAGTTTTTGAAGAAAATGGTTGAGCATTTCAAAAATAAAAGAAGTCAAAATGCTTTCTCTGAGCATGCTCAGTGGGAGGTTTTAAAATATTTTCTTTAGGTCAGCTTTAATTTTGCTCATTTCTTTGGAAATATTTCAACAAAAGCCATCTAATTAGTCCTTAATAATATTGCTCACTAATGCCCTAGCCAAGGCCCAAGTGTCTGTCATCTGCCAAGGTTATGTTTTCACCGTGTTTGCCAAGGGTCCACAACTGGGCAATGCTGGTGAGTTGCTTTGGTCCTTTTATATTTTTGTCATTGTTTGGTTCAGCGATTTGGGGTGGGACAAGAATGGAGGAGGAAAATGAGTGACAGGATGTGAAGTAGTTTTATAGTAATACAGTACATTGAACATAGCTGCTAAATCCTCGCCTGTTTTGTTTTTTTTTTTTTTTCCTATTAACTGCAACTTCAATATTTCTGGAAAAATATGGATGGATGGTATTAGCATTTGAAAAAAGGCAGTTTAAATCAATGCTCAAACACATAAATATTGCTCTCAAACTGGAAGCTGAGTAGATCCTGTGTTTCTAATTTCCTGAGAGAATTTCATTGTCTTTTAAGGCACTAAATAGCTCTGTGCTACTGACAGTTTTGGGCCCCACATTTATTCTGCAATAAGATAGCAGACTGCCCCTGCTTTACCTGGGACTACATCAACTGACAGACCTGGCGGATCTCGTTGACACTGCGCTTGTCATCACCACTACTGACACTGTTTTGATGTAAATTTCTCAAATGGTATCAACAGCGTGGTGAGAATATTGCTTCTTATTGCAGAGCTCTTTTATGAGTTTTTACAGAGCAATTTCAGGAATTTCTTTCCTAGAGTTCTCTGTGAAATTTTCCAGCAGCAATTTTCAATTGAGGAAATATTTTGCATGTGTAATGGCTCAAGGGAATCGCCTTACTGGAGACATTACATTTCTACCAGTCACAGAAAGTCAAGAGGTAGATCCAACGTATCTGTTATTCCTAATATGCAGACAGACAGTGGTAGCCAGAAGGGTCAGGATATACACAGGTAGCCCAGTAGACTCTCTGCGGATTGGTTTAGATCTATCAATTCTTGTCTAAGCTAATAAGAGATATAATTATACTCATCTTATAGATTCACGTATACTAGGGAAAATGCTATTTTAATAGCTGACAGCAAAATTCCTCCTAGGGGGGAAAATCATATTTATTTTCTGTTTTGCTTAGCAAAACATTTTGATGGACCATTTTGGTTGTAGAAACATAATCTTTCAAACACAGCCAGAGGAAGAGAGAACCAAATTCTCTGCATAAAACACAAAAATGGACTTATGAGTGTTGTGTGTAAAAAGAGATTATGAAAGTAGAGTGTTGGGGCAGAATGACATGGTGGAAAGTCAGAGACCAAATGGAAATGACAATCTATAAAAATCCCTTAGTTGGGGGTGTGGGAATAATGATCAAGGTGCATTTTAGTAATGGGCTGCCTGTTATTTAAGTTTACATACTTTACATTTTAAGTTATCAGCTAGACTTGGTGTGATATAATCTCTCTATCCCCTATAAATCTTTAGTAAAAGTCCACTGAGTGCTACCGCCTAAGTGAGCATTGGAAAACCATGAAAAGGAATTGCCAAGATAAGAGAGCATTGGCCAATGGTGAGGCACGAGTGAGTGGGTTCAAGGGTAGCAGGAAATCAGACCAAAAATACCTAAAGGAAATATCAACCCTTTCTGATAACCTGAAAGACACTGAGGTTCTAATTTCATAAGAGTTGGAGTTTTGAACAAATTTTATTTTCATTTTAAGAGGAATGATGACGCAAAATTCCCAAGGACTCTGGGCGCTATTTCTTGCCTACTTCAGCTGTACCCAAGTTTCCTATAAGAGCCCATGGACCTTGCCAACTCACTGATTCCAGGATGCAGCAGGACTGAGCTGCATGTGGCCAGTTTTCCCAAATGGCCTCTATGCTTGTGGTTTTGATTACTGGTTTTATTTTTCATTTCCCATGAGGACCAGAATCTAGCTTTGGACCCCAGCAGGGTTGCTTGATTCATGGTGCCATTCATACATAAAACTACATATGAATATACATATGTATGAATATACATAAAAATAAGTATGAATAAGGGAGCTTGATTCTTTCCTGTCATTTTTGCCACCTCCTTTTCCTAAGGCTGCTTTTTCTGCTCTCCCAAGTATACTTCACCGGTCATCACTGTTTGCCCCCAAACACAGGTCACAGAGCATTCCAAGATTGAGTCTGCATGCAGATGGGCTCTCTTAGCCTCATCACTGGGTCGATCTTAACCAGCTGCTTAAAAACCAGCAGCTGGTTCTATTGTCCATATGGCAAAATCTCAGCTCTGTAATAGGACACACTGTTTCTTTGATAACCTGGTTCTAGCCACTCTTTCCAGTGACCTTCATTCAAAATTCTCCATGATCATTCACCAGAATATTCCTTCTTCTCTAAATGAGTAGACCTGACCATGTTTTTTGTTAGGGCTATTTGAATCACGGGTGGAAGTTTCCACCAAGGAATGGGACCAACCCGACTGCCTTTTGTTGGCACTTAAACCTGGTGTTAAGGACATTTCAATCGGTGTAATTCCTGGTGAATATAAGTTCTTTACAAAGCAGAGCATGTGATTTGCCTTGTGGAGCTCAGTCAATTCATGGATTAAGAAAAGAAATAGAAACAAAGTAAAAATGATACTTTTGCTCACAAATCTTTTTCTCACCAAAAGTAATTAGTAAACTTTAAATTGTTACAGAAAAATGTTTGACAGTATAGTGACTATAGAGAACCTATCTCACATAAATAATGATTATCAGGTAGTCTCCATGATGTTCAAAGAGAACCCAGAAGTTGTTCCAGTCAAAGGAATTGATCTGGCTGAAGTCAGCTTTAACCAGTCAACCATTCTATACCATATTGGTATCTGCTAGGATGGCCAGTGATTACTTGGGAAAAATCCAAATGTTCAAATCTACAGTTGAGGATTGAAATATGCCTTTATTGGTTAAAACCCTAAATGACTCCACAGACTACTAGTGAAAGGCATATTCCTTCTGGATTTGACCAGTTCTATATAAGAGCTTATTTGCTACTCAGATAAAAAATTTCAATTTCCTGAGGCGCAGATTGAGCTATTTCTAAGGCTTGTCTCAGCAGAAGTACCTGCTTATAAAAAAGAACTTATTTAGATTTTAGCTGCAAGTGACTATTACTATTACATAATTACAACAATATTTTTACGTATGAATGGCACCACGAATCCTCCACCAAACGCCAAATTAAAAAACATATCTATGCTGCCAGTGCTGCTCATGTTTGTGGCGATCTGATTCTGAAGATTGCAGTGCAGTAAAAACACAGGTTTCAAAAGTTTTCATGAGATGACCGTTAGAGGTGGGAAGAATGGTCCCTTATTTTTATGCACTTGGCCAGTCAGAAAGCCAGAGGACATTAAATAAGCATGTTAGAATCTTCCTTTTTATTCTACTCAATTGATTTAGTGTCATTTTCATGTGCAAGACACATTTCTATCATTCCTTTCTTAGGAATGAATTTATAGCCTATTGTTTAAGACTGGCAGAAGAAATGTACAAAGCACAGTGCACAGTATTCATCCTCGTGTTCTACATTTTCTGTTGACATTGCTTTCTCTGCCCAATATATGGTTGTGACTATGTAGAATAACAAAATGATTCTATAGGGCATATTTAAAATTCTAGTAATAAAGTTTTCTGCATATCAGCTACCAAAGGATGTTTAGAAAATGCGTAAATAGGTCAAACATGAGACGAAGTTTTAAGAACCAGGAGTATTCATGTAAATGAAGAGAATGAGGGAGATTGCTGTAATGCAGTAGAAGCCCTCTTGGCTGACTACCACTTAATCAGCTCTCTACCTCCCCCGTAAAAGCATACTGACCAATGCCCACAACACATTCAACGTCCCTGGCTAGTTAATGACTCTCAACTGCACACATCTGTTCCCACTAGAGGGAAGTCCCAGGAGAGAGTCCCAAACAGTTTATGCCAGTTGTACTTATTATTGTAATTATGTAATTTAATTAAATATTATGTAAACTGATGAAATATTAGCACAAAAGGAAGAGAGTTGCTTTGCAAACACTTTCTTTGGAGAGAAAAAATATCCTATTATATCTAAAATTACGTTAAATGTTTGCTCTGAAGATAGGGATAGATCTGGCTGAACTCTCAAGGTCTTTTCCAAATTTATCAGGATAGATGTTGGTTGGGTTTTGAAATATTGCTTTCTTTTAGATCTAGTCCTTCATTCCATTTCATGACAATAGCTGCCAGCTATCATTTCCTGAGGGCTTACTATGTACCAGGCATTGTGTAAAGCAATTTGCTTGTGTTATCTCATTTGATATACACATTAGGAACTGTTAATTTTTGAAAAAATATGTCATGTGCTTGGCTCTATTTTGGACACCTATATATTACCCATTTAATTCTTATAATTTGTTGACTTTGTAGATATGAAAACTGAAGGTCAGAAGAAATTAGAAATTTGTCTAGTACCCAAGTCATAAATTCCAAGGCCTTATCTCCTATCACTATACTCTACTGTCTCCACATACAGGTTTGTTTTTTTGAGATGGAGTTTTTGCTTTTGTTGCCTAGGCTGGAGTGCAATGGCACAATCTTGGCTCACTGTAACCTCCGCCTCCTGGGTTCAAGTGATTCTCCTGCATCAGCCTCCTGAGTAGCTGAGATTACAGGAATGCACCACCATGCCTGGCTGATTTTTTGCATTTAGTGAAGAAGCGGTTTCACCATGTTGGTGAGGCTGGTCTCAAACTCCTGACCTCAGGTGATTCACCCGCCTCGGCCTCCCAAAGTGCCGGGATTACAGGCATGAGCCATTGTGCCCAGCACACATAGGTTCTTTAAGGACCTGGCTTACTTATTCTTGTAGTCCCAGTGCCTAATTTAGTGCCTGTCTCAGCATATGTGCTCAAGAGTGTTATATGGATGAAGAAATGCACGGATGGATGGATATTACTTTGATATTCTTGATAGGCCTTGTCAATTTGCTAACAAATGAGAATGAGAGATAGGCAACCTTTTCTAATTATAGGCGCTAGTGCCTTAATGTGAGTTAGCCTTCATTTACTTCTATTGATTGAAATATTATTGCACTCAGGGACAGGGTAGTTTTGTTGGACAAAATGATTGTAGTTATACTTTACTGCTGTGGATAAGTGGATTTTTTTTTTTTTTTTGCCTTCTAGTTATTAGTTCTCCTTCTTTTTGGTAAGACCACCATAGGAGAAAACTGCTTCTCCCTCATTTCTAGTCTGTGTGGTTGAGTGGGCCTGCGTCTCAAGCCTGACTAATGAGAGCCATGCAGTCCTCTGCCATAGAGAATGGATCAGGAACAAAGAAGTAATAAACAAGGGGCCTAATCCAGGAAAAAGAGAATAACTTTTTGAGAATTTTCTTTTCCCACAGTGAAAGAGAAGCTTATTTGCCACTGAGGATGCTAAGCTGATAAGATACAATTCTGGTATTGCCATCTTGCTATCAGGGAGAAAGATTTTTAAGTCAAAACAAAGCCAACCCAGAGGCGAGCTGAGTTTAGAAATGGAAAGAAGCTAATTCCATGCAGTACCCTTTGGCAACTGAATCTAGTTATGCCCAAAGTCACATCTGATTATGGAATTTTTAGTTATGTAATCCGGCAAATTCTCTTTTTTGTCTAAACTGTTTGAGTTGGGTTTTTGTCACTTGCACTGAACTTAGCATTTCTTAAGTACCTATGGAAGCCTAAGATAGGTTTTCGGCTGGCATAGTGGCTCACGTCTGTAATCCCAGAACTTTGGGAGGCCAAGGTAGACAGATCACGAGGAGAGGCATTAGAGACCAGCCTGACCAACACGGTGAAACCGCATCTCTACTAAAAATACAAAAATTAGCCACGCATAGTGGCACATGCCTGTAATCCCAGCTACTCAGGAGGCTAAGGCAGGAGAATTGCTTGAACCCAGGAAGCAGAGGTTGCAGTGAGCTGACATCACACCACTGCACTCCAGCCTGGGCAACAAAGCAAGACTCCATCTCAAAAAAGAAAAGAAAAAGAAAAGAAAGGTTTTTACATAGTAGATAAGTACATAATGGGATCCAATGGATTGATCCAGAAACCATGGCTTGTAAATATTTAAGAAAGAAAAATATGCTTAAAACAAATTATACATGAAGCTGAATCTAATATCGGTCTCTAAAAATCTTAGTTCTATGGGTGTTTTAATTTTGGTGCTTAGTACTACTATTTTGTTTGTTAATTTGAAGGCATATTTGCTAATCTGCTAAATAAAAATGTCTTGATTAAGAGAGAGAACACAGAATATCAGGATATGTATTTCTTAGGAGTCTTCAGTTAAAGTCAGAATATTCAGGAGGAGAATCCCCCACCATGTTTAAAATGAATTCTTTAATTCAAGACTTCTTCAAGGAGTGTTTTCGTTCTACTCACTTGCAAATCACATACTCCTGTATACATATGCACGCAGAAACAGAAATCCATTCAGGTACAATCTAACTTGCAATCAAGAACTGAAAAAATAGGAGACTTAGACCCCCACATAATAATAGTGGGAGACTTCAACATTAATATTAGACAGATCAATGAGACAGAAAATTAATAACGATATCCAGGACTTGAACTCAGATCTGGAACGAGTAAATGTAATTAACATTTATAGAACTCTCCACTTTAAATATACAAAATATACACTCTTATCAGTACCACATCATATCAACTTAGAAGTTTAAACGAAATGTTGGTTGGCTCCTTGTTTGTTATTCTCTTCCCTCATTTTCTTTTATGTCTCCATTATTAAGGACAATTATAGGCATACCCATATTTAGATTGCATTCTAGCCCAGGCGATAAAGCAATAACCCCATCCTCTCCCCCTCTTCCTCTTTCTCTTTCTTCCTCTTCTTTATTCTTTTTCTTATTAAGAAAAAATAGAAAAAAAAACCTGCTAAAATAGGACCTTTATCATCAGCACAGCACATCCCAAAATGTCTTTGTAAAATAAATCAAATTATATGAGTTAATTGATTCCAGGCAACATCAGCGACTGCAGGTGGAGACAGAATAACAGGATGTTTATTAATGAAGTACTATTAATCAAAATTGACAATACCAATTCCTGTTTCTTGCATTTGAAAGCTACCTGCAGTGGCTATAGATATGTTTGCTGAATTTTTAAAACACATTTTCTTTACAAGAGAAAAAAAGGGGAATTTATGAAAACATGGGATTTTTAGTTGTGGATTTTGGACTACTGATGTTTAAACAGTGAAAATATACTCCTAAATGCAATTTGACAAGCAATACCAAAGATGCCAGTGGTAATTAATTAGCACTTAATTGAGACCAAAGACCAACAGGGCACAGGAATTGGTCCTCAGTGCCATTTACCCCTTAGGCTCCATCTCATGAGGGTCAGGAGTGTGGCTGCAAGCTGAAGGTCAGTAAGTAAATTGAGAGAACACATTGACACTGGCCATTTCATGATGGATCTCCTTCACCTTTTGCTGCCATCCCCAGCTATCTCTGATGAGAAAAGGACTGTGACTGTTTGAATAGGAACTTAGCGTTCACGCACATCTAAACCAAGGTAGGCAAGGTCCTCCGCACCTGCTAGACTAGACTGGATGCTTCATTAAAAGATCAAGATCAAATATTAACATGAATGAGGGCAGGGTAATAGTTAAGATTTTTGTAAAATACATTTTGACAAAAAAGAAATTTCTTAAATCTTTTGCAGAAATAGTTTTTCGGTAAAAATGTAGATAAGACATTTTTAAAAAAATTTTAAAGAAAAATTTTAATAGATATTAGAATAGATTATGGACTTAAAGATTTTATTTTTATTTATTTATTTATTTTTATTTTTTATTTTTTTTGAGACGGAGTTTCGCTCTTGTTACCCAGGCTGGAGTGCGATGGCGCGATCTCGGCTCACCGCAACCTCCGCCTCCTGGGTTCGGGCAATTCTCCTGCCTCAGCCTCCTGAGTAGCTGGGATTACAGGCACACGCCACCACGCCCAGCTGATTTTTTTTATTTTTAGTAGAGACGGGGTTTCACCATGTCGACCAGGATGGTCTTGAACTCTCGACCTTGTGATCCACCCGCCTCGGCCTCCCAAAGTGCTGGGATTACAGGCGTGAGCCACCGCGCCCGGCGGACTTAAAGATTTTAAAGACTTCTAGAAGTTCCGTCTTAGGTATTGTACATATTCCTCCAAGTCCTCCCCAAGATGCATACTTTTTATCTTATTAGGTAAGGGTCAATGCCCTTAAGCAGAGAGAAAAATTCTTGCTTCATAATCTCACAGACTAAGCAAATGAAGAAACGGAAACGAATTCTTTCAAGCGCTGAATAAATTATAGACAGCTTCTGACTGAAAATTTATGGTAGATTGTCTTAGGACACGAGTTGGGAAATAAGTTTGTTAAACTTGCTGCCGTATTTTCTGGAAAACGAAGCTGGGACAGTTTTTATTTTTCTAGCTTAGAGTTGAAATCAGGAATTGAAGGTATAGTTGATGGATGTAACCGGGAATTGAGGTCTGGGTTCTTGAGTACCAAACCCTCAATCCACACAGATTGTTTTACTTTTGAAGGGCCTTCACTCTCCAAAATGGGCTCGGATAAAAGTACAAATGCTACATATACATCTGGAAAAAGACTCTTCAGGGATCTGCTTTATTTGGTCACACACATGCCTGCCGTTAAAAAGAATCAGATCTCCATCCTTTTCAGCATTCTTAGAAAGGGCTTGACTCAGATTCTTCAGAGGTCCTTGACAACTTGTCTTAGACAATGATGCTCCCTGATGGAGCAGAGGGCACAATGACAATTTGATAATGAGTACTTTTCTCTTCTTCCAAATGACCTCCTGCCCATGGCTCATTCATTGACCTAAGTTTGTTCCCATGAACTGAGAGTCGCCTCAACATCACTGCTCCTTTACCACAACTGGAGAAATTCCGGACAAAGGCTTTCTTTATGAAAGTGGAGATATTCATGCGACATGACTGGGGTAGATCAGTGGCTTCCAGCCTCCCTCTCTATTAGAAAACATAATTGTGTGTCAGTGATTGCAACAGAGAGAAATGCCATCTGGTGTGCTCAGAATAAAAAAACCAAAACCAAAAACAAAAGTGGGGAAGGAGGTTCTCTTTATTATCTTGATGTTAATTTATCAAGAAACTTCAAGAAAATCATGTCTTTTAGTCTTAGTCAACCCTCATCTCTGTTTCTTAAAAAGCAGTTTGCAAACTTTATTGGGGTATTTAAAGATAAAATCATTTTCAAACCAGGAGATAAGTGTACTGTTTAGTGAGTTTTTTTTTTTTTTTAAATTCTATGAAAATCTCATATCTTTTCCGTTGGCCTTGACTCTTCTGACTTTAATACTGACCAACCTCTATTATTTAAACACCTCCTGGAAATCCATACCTTTTACATCTTCCCTGAAATACAACTTTACAGTCATAGTTCTATGCTTGGCTAAAATTAAATGTGAGGTTGTGAGCTACCTACTTCTACCTTTGCAGCAAACATTTCTGAACTTATTTTGCAAATATGAGCACCAATTTTATTTTGTATTAACCTGATTTATACTTCCATGAAGAAGATACTGCCTTTTAAAAATGCATTCAATATAAACAAGTTAAAATATATTTAAAATGACTAAGAAAATAAAGGTGAAGGGAAAATAAGGGATGAAGATAGTATTCAAACTGCGTACTATGAGGTTCCAAATACTTGCTAGATTTGAGCCAAATTTGATTCAAGGCTTGCTTCATTCCCTGTGAGTCATTTTACCTCCATGTAGGTATCCAGTGATTGACTTTACTGTTAACTTGTGAGAACATTTCTGCTTTCCGTGTGCTCTCTAACTGACCACATCTGTCCAGAGGCACCAAGATTCAGAATTTCTTATTTCCCCATTTGCAAGTCTAATTGGTGAAAGGAGCAGGTTCCAAATCATTCATTCATTCATTTCTCCAACTCACAAATATTTAGTGATTTTTATGTGTGCAAGTCACTCTGAGAAGGAAGCCAGTTTTGCATAGAAGCTGGCCCATAAGGGCTTTTGATTCAAATATACCTGCATTTCAAATACTCGCCCCATCACTTTTTAGTTGGTTGATCTAGGAAAATAACATGTTCTTTTTGGATGCTAGATTTTGCTTCCATAAATTGAGGATAATAATGACTTCACATGGTTGTTGAATTGAGATCATGTATTTAAAAATTTTCAGCAAGAAATGGGACATATGATTAGTACTCAATAAATTGTGTCTATTTATGCTAGACATTCTGCAAGAATTAAAAAAGAATAAACATAGCCTTAGCCTTTCATTCACCGTGCTATATGTAAGCATCACATTCACCTATACAGGTATTCATAAGAAAGGCTACGAATTCAAAGTAGGGAAAGATCTCTGTAGTTTGGGGCAGATCTCTGAGTAGCAGATCTAAAAGAGGAGGACATTGAGCCAAGTCCTCTTAAGAAGTGGTAGAATCTGGGGTAAGCAGAGAGCACACAGAGGAACCTGAACTGGAGGGAAGAGTGTGGACAAAGTCTGAGAGGGGGGGATATGTGAGGCATGATTAGAACTGATGAGAAAATCCATTCATTTGGTGGAGTAAAGCCTTCTTATGGAAGTAATATTTAGGGACCACCAGGCAGAGCTAAGCCAAGGAAGTACCAACAATTTGATAGAAAAGGGATCTCTGTAATGGAATTACCCTCACTGGAAAAGAGAAAAATCTAATAACTCCAACTGTATTTAACAACCTAGAATAATTAGTCAGTTGGAGTTCAAACCCCTTCAAGGTGGTTTGTATGTATTTTCTTTCCACAATTTAAAGTAAATTTGGGTTACAGGACATGCAAAGTAGCTAGATGACTTGGGAAAGTCCCAAGTTTGCTCATCTTTGAGAGGACTGGGCAGCTTGCTTTCTAGCATTTCACCTCTAAAACCAATAATCCATTTACCTTTTAAAAATGAGCATAGCAGTCAACTATTATTCTCTATTGTGGCTCCACCTCTACTGGGCTTTTGGATTCTTCTGGTTAAACACCCAGATGTCTGCAAGAAATTATCTGCACACTGAATTATTTAAAAGAATTTTTTTTTTTTTTTTTAAATAAAGGAGTGGTTGGTCTAGGTGTTGATTGGATTGAAACTACACACAACTGAAAACAAAACCAACTCCTTCCCATACACCACCCAAACAAAAACGTTCCATGTGCATCTGGAAGTCACTTGACTACTTCCTGATTTTTAAACTCAACAGTTACATTTTTAAAGAGACACTGCACTGTGAAATATAAATGTGTGAAATCTAAATACAAATTATAATGAAGCCCCTTGAACCAAGTCATGCAATGAGATTTTATTTTCTTTTTTAAAATTTTAGGCCAGCCAAGCACTTTTGACTTTTGAACTCTGTTTCTAGCTGTGCTGCTGTTACTCGGTGGGTTTCAAGATGAGGCCAGAAACTTCCTAAGTGGCTTAGTTCACTCATTTTCAGAAGACACCCCTTATTCTTGTGTTTGTAGGATCATTCTTATGAGAGGCTCAGGATATTTAAGCCTCAACATTGTTCAATACAGAATAGCATACAGTCTTTCTGAATTACTGATTTGAGATGGTGAAAGAATAAGAAATACTGCATAGTTTTGTGGAAGCATAGGAAACACCCTTTCGTGATGTACTCTCCATGGAAACTGAGAGAGACATATGATTACAGTGTGTGCCTAGGGCTTTCTAAGCTTCCAGCTCTGGGGACAATGAAGAACAGTAGAGGATGGTGGCTGGCACCAAACACAGGTGACCTGGGAAATATCTTCTCACTTTGGCTGCATCATGGCAGCTCTTGTTTTGGAATTTCTGCTCTAGTATAACCCAATCATGTTACTAACAAACTCTTTCATATCTTCAAAGTAGCTTTCTATCCATGGTAGTCTTTATCTTCTTTGAAAGCCATTCAGTAAAACACTCCAAGTAATCTAACTTTCCTCTATTCTCAATTCCTTGCCTCCTCTGTTTTTCTAAAGTCCAATTCCTAATCTCTATTTTTCTAGTAATACTTTCAGGATTCCTCTGTGATCTCATGCCATTTTCTAGAATACATACTTATTTATGATTTCTCCCTTCCATCATCACAAAAATCCCTACACTTATACTTCTTCCAGAAAACTTTTCCTGGCTAAATGCAAGACTAGTCAAGATAACTTTCAACATGTACTTTCTAAAAATGCATTTAGTCACTTTGATTTAAGGCAATCTAAATCATTATTTCATTAGGTTTTTAATCTGTGTCTGCAATATATCTGCTTTGCTGTGATGTGTCTTAGCTTGTAACTTTGTAGAGAGGGCAGGATGTGTCAAATTCATTTTGAGAATGCCTTTGTATAGTACTATGAAATTTGTTGTGCATAAATCTCATATTTATTGAGCACCTACTATATGCCAAGCACTGGACCAATTTCTAGCATTACAGGGATGAAGGATGTATGTTCCCTACTGTGGAAATCATCAAAAGCAGTAGCTGTTTCAATGGAAGTAGGCATAATTTGCAATGATGATAAAAACTTGGAAAACAAAAATGAATCAGACCAGGCAACAGCCCTGCTGAAAATGTTGGTGGCCAGTGAAAGTTTCTCTCTAAGGCCTTTTGACTTGGTGAAAGACTGTATTTAAATTCAGTGTCAAACACACTTGACCCAGGAAATAATGACCAGTGAACAATAAGCAGAGCCTGATTGATTTCTACTTCCTGCATTGCTTAATAATCCTTTTTAAAGTGTTATTGTAGATGCCCTTGATTAGGAAAATGTATTTCCATTTTCTGAGCTTTAGGGTCTAAAACTGCATTTGCTTGCTTTCTT
The DNA here is from genome assembly GCF_048565385.1 of Saimiri boliviensis. Classification (NCBI taxonomy): domain Eukaryota; kingdom Metazoa; phylum Chordata; class Mammalia; order Primates; family Cebidae; genus Saimiri; species Saimiri boliviensis. The sequence continues at coordinate 95,213,415 of NC_133453.1, forward strand.
TGTTCTTGGTTAGGTCCTTCATTTATCAGACAAACACTATTATATGGCTCTTTTTTCAATTTCTCAGGTATTTGAGTAGCAGGGTTCCTTAGACCTGAGTTGCCTTTTCGCTTTTTTTCTTGCTACGCATGCACATGCAAAAACATCCACCTTCAGACTTTTTACTGGCACATCGCAGAGGAAACTTGAGCATTGGTTTAAGTCTGCATAACTGAGACCATAGCTCTGTGGCTTTCACTGCACTTCCCAGTGCTGAGTAGACTGCTGGGATTCCACAAATAAATAATAAAAATAATAATGATTTTTCAAGCATTTGGAAATGCTGAGTTGAAAGGTGTGGTGTAAGTGCAATGTTTTATTGTGAAAGTGGTAGCTCACGCATTATCTGCTCCTAATGGAGGGCGGCAGTAATGGAGAGGGAGGCACTTACGCCTCTAGACCGGGGTCCCTGAAGGCGGGGTGGGGCTCGGTCGGGCACTGCGGTAAAACTTACTGTACACAGGAACAGCTTCCTTCCAGTCTAGCAAGAAGGGATGAGAAGAGTCACGCTGCTGCTTGTTCCCCTAAACTTACAAAGGCATCATTGTTTTAAACCCATAGAGGATGTGACTGAAAAATCATACTGGAAGAATACTCCAGACTTAAAAATATTAATTTAGGTTTTAGTTTGGGGCTCAAATAAATACACCATTGGCATGGAGCATATCAGCAGCTTGGATGTGAATACACCCTTTGTGTGTGACCTGGGCTGAGGTATCCTGCTCGACTCCACCCCAGTTTCCATGATAAGGGCCTAGCTCCCATTAGCTCACAATGTGACTGCATTTGGAGATCGGACCTTTAAAAAGGTCCTTAAGTTAAAATAAGACCATTAGGGTGGATTTTAATCCAATCTGACTTATAAAAAGAGGAAATTCAGTCACATAGAGAGACACCAGGGACACCAAAGCACAGAAGAAAAACCATGTGAGGGTAAAACAGCAAGAAGGTGGCCATGTGCAAGCCAAGCGGAGAGACCTCAGAAGAAAGCAAGTCTGCTATCTTGACCTTGAACTTCGAGTCTCCAGAACTGTGAGAACATAAAATGGCTGCTGTTTAAGCAGCCTGGCGCGTGGTATTGTGTGATGGCTGCCCTTGCAAACTAATACAGTCTGGGATTATCCAGACTTCAGATTCACATTGAGCACTATAGTATAATATAGAAAAAAGGTACACATTTTTAAATTCAGTATATATAGTCTGAATGCTTTTCCAGCTAACTCCATAACTTTAATTATAAAATGAACGTAACCTGTGTCAAATTATGAATATGTTAACATATTGAATAGGGGTAAAAATAAGCACCAGATTTAGGCTCCATAGGCACTCGAAGGTAGAGTAAAAAAATCTGGTTTCCTTGACCACATTGTCATAATATGCATATATAACAGTTTATTGAATCCAGGCTGTGTAGACAACCAGAAGAACTCTGGCTCCATGCTATTACAATGCATGCCCACAACAAAGACTTGTGGAGAACAGCCCCGTTCATTCGATCTCTCTGAGCCTTACCAACATGAGAGCTGAAAACTTTACCCCTGTCTAAAGTATATCTATGTATCCATCCATAAGTTATTAACTGGGCTCCCTGGGCTCTGCTGCTGAAAATATTAATATATTCAAATCTAATTCTAGCTACTGCAAAAACAGTATGTCAAATAAATGTATTAATATCTTTCTTAGACAAAACCTGATGTTATTTTTTAAAGTTTCTTTCTTTTTCCTTAGACTCCCACTGAAATATAGGTGATAAATGGCCTAATAAGGTCATGTGGCCATGAAGTACCAAAGGGCAGGATTGAATGTATCTATAAAACTCTGTTTACTGTACTTAAAATACAACGCTCTCGTGTGAACTGTAGGCTGAGTACTGTTCATCATATCCAACGGCAGAAATGTTTTCTTTTTCCTTTCTTAGAGATTTTACCTGGTGGAAATGACATGTCCTCTAATTGCTGATAATGCCACCTCTACCCTGTCAATAGTCTCTCCTCACCCTAAGGGCTGGCTCTTTTGCATACATACAGCCTCAGTGGAGTTGGAAGGCAAAGCTTTGCTGAGAACCAGCAAGCCAAGTGGAAAGGCCAGAGGAGTTAAGGCAGTGATGGAGGGGGCAACTGAGACATATCCCTTCAGATCACTGCTCTGTGTCTGTGCATCCCCAGTTGAAATATATACATGTGTGTATATATATAGACCAGCCTTTGTACTATCCAGTTTTGTCTTTTCGCTATTGGCTGCACTTACAGCCCTTTATCAATGACAACGAACAAAGTAGGTGGTCTTATACCTCTTTCTTGCAGCAGGAAAAAAAAAAAAAATAGTGACACAGTTTTTTCACAGCCTGAAATAATTGTGGAAGTACAGATACTGGTTAGGTTCACTATGAATTATTAGTGGAAAAGTGGGTCTCAGAAGTACGTTACATGTGAAATATTTTTCGTCACTTGAACATGTGCCGTCCAGAGCTGGCCCTGTTCTAGCCGTCACAGGGAACAAACATTTCACATTCACAGATGCTCCCAATTTGGTGCGGTTTGGAGTGTAATTTAGATCAAACGTCTCCATGTAAATGAGTCAGGGTTTCTTAATTAGGTGCCTCTAAAGCAAAACCTTGGACCACATCAGTAGGTGTGGGTGTGGTACCCACAATACTGGAATCTTTCCTATAGACCAGGCTTCTCAGCATCATTCAAATAAAGCTTTTTTTTTTTTTTTTTTTTTTTTTGGGGGTTGTTTTTTTCAGGCAGAGTAATAAATCTGCAGATGGCATAGACAGAAAGACGCTACTTCAGAAGAGCTGTCTAAAAACACTGCCTCTTTGGCAAATGCCTTAAAGTAGGTCATTCTGCTGTGATTTAGCTTTTTCTTTAGAATTGATTGCCAGCTTTTTGTTCCCATTACAAGTAGGGTGCATTCCAGTCCACAGACTTGTTCTTAATTTTTCCAACTGGTATTTGTTTACTAGGATTTGCAGATCTCCATATAAAAATGGCCAATACCCTGTCACGGTGCTAATCATGCACTTGACCACAAAGCGAAATGGATCCTGGTGATAATCTGGCAATGCTGAAATATTAAATGCCTTAAACACCCGGTCTTCCCACAGCAAAACTGCGTTGATTTATATGGGTAGGTTTGTTGAAATAATTGTCCCATCTTTTATACATGTGCAAAGAAGAGGTGACAGGATGTAAATGGAAAACTTTTATAAGCCATAGAGCTGTTTGTATAGATATTCAGGTTATCTGCTTTTATACTTGTCATTGTTTGTGTTTTTTATAGGGGGAAAAAAATCATTGGGTCCCATTTCCCCATCGAGGCTTCGGGATTTACATGCCGAACCCCCGCCGGCATTAATGAGTTACCTGCATAAATTCCCTGGCAATCGATGGACACATAGACCTTGTTTTGTTATATTAATTATTCCTCACAGAACCTTGACACTGACATTAAATGGGGCCTTAAAAAATCTTGATTAAGGTCTTAAGGTATCTTTTACTGTTCAAATATTAGCATTGCAAAAACTATCTCTAAGGCATTATGCATTTTGTGGAACTACAGGGAAGGAGGGGTTGTGATAAGAAGAAAAGAAGGAAGGGCACAGGGAGTGAACTTTCTGGTCTTAACTCTTTATTACCTAGGGGCCCATTTTCCCAGAACAAGTTATAATCCTCAAATTGTGATAATGATGTGATAATAAATGTTAAAATCACAATGAATTAAAAGAATGGAGCGCGTTGTTTTCTCCAGATTGGTGTTGAATATGGTGTCTTCTTCACAGGCCAAATTTGTCTTGGCAAATTCTTGGTGTTTTCAGGTGAATTCCAAAATGTCAGTTAAAAAGACACAAAGAAGTGGGCTTTGGGGAGGCAGTGGAGATTATTGGCTAGGTATGTCACAAGATTGACTCGTAAGTGCGTCCTTAAGAAACAGGCTATGAAAAAAGGTTTTATGTGCAATTTTCTTTCATTCCCAATAAAACTTCTTTTACTTAGAGCATAGGAGGTTCTGAATAAGCAAATACTCTGGTCAAAAACACTTATGTGTGGATTAGCAGTAATCAAACAACGAAATTAATGTTAAAATTACAATGGACACCACATTGTTATCCTTTGGTTAATTCACAAAGAACTTCTGAATCTAGAAGCTTTCATGGGGAACTGGAGCTCTGTGCTAGCGTGTGGTTATTAAATAAGTGGGTGGGGGTTAATAGATATTTCTGACTGAAATTTCTGTGAAATGGCAGCTAGTTGAAAATGTTTGGATGCTTTCTTAGCAGAAGTTGTTTATTGAATTACAATTTGATGATGCTCTTCAGGCTTTTATAATGCTGATCACTGTGAATTTACTTTCTATATTTTTTTTTCTTTGCCGGCTAGTGATTCTTACTATGCTTGTCCCAAAGCAGTGTTTAACTCCATCCTTTTATTGGGGGGCTCTGAACATGATTGGCAAATGCATACACTTTCCTGGTTTGAAATATACCTCTAAAAACCTAATTCCCAAACCTGTATTTTCTCCTTTACTATCACACCTTCACTCACCCACTTGCTAAAATGATTTGTTAAATATCTCCTATTGCTGGACTTTCTGCCAATTCAATGGAACACTACAAGGTCCAGAAGAAAATGATTCCTGCCCTGAAGGAATTAAAGCTAACCTCCACATGAGGAAGGATTAATTACACTTTTACACCAGGTTAGTACAACTATCTGTGGTTGCAGTAGGAGCCTGACAGGGACGGTAAGAAACAACTTCGTCTCTGGTGATTTACAGTTTATAGTGAGCTTTCATTCACATGTAACTCCGAATTTTCTAAAAGTCCTTTGAGGTAGAGAGATTGGAACAGAAGAGGAAACCAACACTCAGAGAAGCTGTTCTCCAAGGTGACACAGTCAGAGTCATAAACCTAGGATGCAACCCCAGGTTTTCTGCTTCTGACTCCATTGCCTGCTCCATTCCATCTACTGGTTTTAATGTAAAATCAAGTTTCTACGCTTGGGTCTCCAATTGTGCCAAACTTGAATAACAGTATATACTTTGGACTTTCACTTTTTTTATGTCAATAGATCACACACACACACACACACACACACACACACACACACACACACACACAGAAGTAGGTAAATTCGGTATTATTTCCATGAGAAGATGATAAAACAGTGGCTGAGACAGGAAGTGACATGTCTGAAGTCACTGTGGAAGCTCACACTCAAACGGGCTGGAGCCCAGTTCTTTAGATCCTCTTAACCTATCAGAGGCAAATGCATGCAGCACCGTCCACCCACAAATAATATTTTCTAATTAAATTGGCAGCTGGGTAATTTACGTAGTTTTTCTCTGTGTCTACTCCTGTTCACTTACCATGGATTCTCAACACAGCGATCCTTTAAAACAGAAGTCAGTCCATGTCATTCCTGCTCAAAACACTGTAATTGACACCCGTCTTTTAAAATCAGAACAAAAGACTAAGTCATCACAAAGACCCCCAAGGCTATCTGTGATCTGGCTTCATCAAAATGGGGCTCCCCTTCTCTTCTCCCTGCTTTCACTGGGCTCCAGCCATGCTGGCCTCCTTTCCTTGCTGGATCTCAAACACACCAAGCCCCTGGAATGCTTTGACTCCAGGTCTCTTCCTCACTAATGTCCTCCCTTCCCTCAAGTCATTTCTCAGATACATCTTCACAATAAGATCTATCCCAATGACTGTATTTATTACTATAAGCTGCCCCCGCAGCACTCTTCATCCACCTGACTCTGCCCCACTTTTTCTAGTTCCTTAGCAATTATCACCAGCTAATATGCTATAGCATTCCCTTGTTTATGGTGCTGATGTTTTTTGTTTATACTGTGTGCATTGTTTATTATGTAACCTGCATGAGGGCAAGGATGATTTCTGCTAAGTTTACTGATGTATGATACGCTCCTAGAACAGTGCCTGGCACATGAGAGGTGTGCAGTAAGAGTATACAGGTGATCTGCTTTTACTAGTGGCATCACCCCTCTCTTTAGTCTACAGATGGTATCCCCTGGCACTGTCTGAGACTCTTTCCAGTCCTTTGTGGAGGATCATATAAAAAATATCAGCAAATACTCCTGACTTTAAAAGTTGCTCTAGGAATTCCTCTCTTCCCACTGAGCTCTACAGCCAACACCGGAACAATTGCTCCATAGTCATGTTAAGAGAACTGTTGGCTTCCTGGCTTTGTTCCAGCCTCCTCCTTTGGCCCTTCCATCCCTAAGTCCATTTTACATAGGACCAATGGATAGGTTGTTTGAGATGCAGTGTATCGCTTAACGAGGGGAGCGCATTCTGCTAAATGCATCATCAGGCAATCTCACAGTTATGTGAACATCACAGGGTGTACTTACACAAACCTAGATGGTATAGCCTACTACACACCTAGGCTACACGGTGTAGGTTAGTGCTCCTAGGCTATAAACCTGTACAGCATGTTACTGCACTGAATGCCGCAGGCAGTTGAAACACAGTAGTATTTGTGTACCTAAATATAGAAAAGGTACAGCAAAATTTCGGTGTTATAATCTCATGGGACCTCCATCATATATAAGGTCCATTACTGATGGATGTTCATTATGTGGTGGTGTGTGACTGTACTTAGAAAAATACAAAAGCAGAAATTACATTTTTCAATTGCTCAGTAACCTGCCTTGGTTTCCTATAATAGCCTGAGATGTCAGATGCCAAGAAACTTTTCTGCCAGCCCCAGCCATAAACTGGCCCCAACCTGCACTTCAGTGTCTCCTTCTCCTTTGCCTCTGGCCACAGTACAGGCTGCTTATACCCATATCCTGGTTCCCTCTTGGTTTTTCTCCAGCCACTCCATGGAACATCCTTGTGCTTCCCAAATCCCACCAGCTCCGCCTTTCACTGGAGACTTCTCAACTCTTTCAGCCCATTTCTCCCCATTTAAATTACAGGCTGTTCATACTGTTTAACAATTAGTCTCCATTATTTTTTCCTTAAGTGCTTTGTTCCCTTCCTGTTACATTAGTAGCACTGCAAAGGCAAAATCTTAGACTTCCGATTTTATACTTTTATCTTTCCCACTTTCCTGACTGTGGTATGGAATAGAGCAGGCACTCCATAGGCACGCTTCCTTCGTTGGTGCTTATATGTTGCTGCTTGTATATGTACTTTGCCATGCTAGCTTCAGATAGCTGAACACTTCAAATGATAAATTTTGAAGGATATCTTAAATTTATATATTGTTGGCAAGTAACAGCATTTTTACAGCTATACTGACGAGGTATGTATTAGGATAAATGTATATTTAAACTCCAGCCTTATCTAGTTTACAACATGTTTGCAGCATGTCTAAACGTAGAAAACCATACTGCACCCACTGGCGATTAATTGGGTCTTGCCGTGTGTGTGTGTGTGTGTGTGTGTGTGTGTGTGTCTGTGTGTGTGTGTGTGTGTGTGTGTGTGTGTCTTTTCAAGCATCTAAAGTGAATTCTATCATTAAGAAGTCACAAAATATGTATAAATTAGTATAAAAAGCACTTAGGAAATAACTAAAGAATACAAACTGATCTAACCAACAATTAAATTTTTAATGCTGTATTGAGGCTTTATTACGGAAGTCTAGGTAGCACAGAAATAAAACATGTTTGCATATTATGTTTAAAAAATTCCGGCCAGGCGCGGTGGCTCAAGCCTGTAATCCCAGCACTTTGGGAGGCCGAGGCGGGTGGATCACGAGGTCAAGAGATCGAGGCCATCCTGGTCAACGTGGTGAAACCCCGTCTCTACTAAAAATACAAAAAATTAGCTGGGCATGGTGGCGCACACCTGTAGTCCCAGCTACTTGGGAGGCTTGAATTGCTTGAACCCGGGAGGCGGAGGTTGCGGTGAGCTGAGATTGTGTCATTGCACTCCAGCCTGGGTAACAAGAGCGAAACTCCATCTTAAAAATTCCATATGTTTCCGCAGCCTTGATTTTATTTTGCAAATATTTGAGGAAAATTCTCACTCCCGCCCTTATTCATAGGTTAAGCTTTGACAATCTACAATCTGCCACCTTGTCTTCTCTTGATTCATCCTGAGAGTCAGACACTTTTGGCTCTTGCAGGTCCTAACAGACCACACTGCTGGTATCCCCCTGGTACAGCACTACAGCCTGATGCCGTGCAGAGCAGGCACCTCATTTTAAAGTACATTCAGAGACCAAGTTCTTTGCCCTTTCTTCTCCCCATTGAGAAAGCCATTTGGAGAGTGGGTTTTGAATTGGATTATTATTTTGGACACTCCATGTTTCTGCTGCATTTAGTTCCTAGGACAAATGATGTAAACCTGATAATTCTGGGTTTAATATACCCTGTTAAAGGCTTCTTTCTTTTAGCCCAGACTTTGCTTTCTTGGTCACAGAGAACTTCTTCCCTCCTCCTGTTTCTTGCTTTTAGATCCTGTTCTGAGAGTCAGGTCTGCAGACCACCAGCAGCAATGGCATGTGGGAGCTTGTTCTCTGTACAGAATCTCAGGCCCCGTCCCAGACTTCCTGGATCAGAATATGCATTTTTAACAAGATTGCTAGGTGATTTGGTTTGTGACCACACTGAAGATTGGGAAGTCCTCAGCCTCTTTTATGGATGCTCTTGCAGCAGTAGTGCTGGCCACAGGACCTGCAGGCAGAGGAGACTTCACAGTTCCCATTGTCCATCACTTGACAACCCCCTTCCCCCCTATGCCTTCCACTGTTGGAATCCCCCTTCGCTCTAGTACTTTGAAGTGTTTCCTGTGCTTGGTGAATGAGTCACACAGCACTGGTGCATCTGCCTCGATAGAGGGCAGTCTTTTTTTCTACCAATTAGTTGATGCCATTAGGCTCTTCTGATGGAGCCTGGGTTGTGAGAGGTTGGGCCTTTCATTGGGATGCAGGATGGCGGCCCTTACCGCTTGTGGTCATTAAAGTTCCCGTGGTGCTTTTTGTGAGTGAAGGGATTGTTAACCCCGGTGTCCTGGCTGACTTCCAATCTGTGTAATTGCATCAGCCTACCTAAGTCGGCTCTGTAGTTTCAATTAGGTAAAGTATTGTTCACTTCTTGTACTAAACTGCTGTGTTGTGTGGCTACAGACTGCTAATTAGCTGGTGTTATTCAGGTAGCTGCGTTCATGATGAACAAAATGCTCTCTCTAGTCATCATATTTCCCGCCCCCACTCTCCCCAGTATCCACAATCCCGCATACAACTGCAGGCCAATTTTCAATATATTACAATTTCTTGGAAAAAAAAAGTGCTTTGGGATCAGAAATTCCTAGTACATGACAATGAATATTTCTTTAGATTCTCTATATAGCCACCTGCTTCTAACCTTATCTAACCTATTATGGGGTGTGTGCAGGGGAAACCCATGCAGAGAATAAAAAGAATGTGATAGCCGGTGGAAGAAATAGGACTTCCTTTGCCAAGATGAAGGGTAAATTTCTGTGATTGCCAGGGAAGTATAAATTGCTTTAAGAGCTTGCCACTCCAGGAATTGGTTATTTTCATTGTGATATGAAAGGAGGCTGAGGTCAGAGAGAGCAGGGTATTCATTTATTTCTCTTTTCCCACTAGTTAGAAAAATACAGTGGGGCATGTAAACTAGCAGTAAAATGCCTCAATATCTCTGTGGGGAATATTTGACCCTAAACCATAAATGTGGCACCAGGAGGGAGAATGGAATCCCTTTCCGATGACTGAAAAGTTAGCACCCAGGGAAGTACATGGCTCTAGTATGGCAGTTGGAAATGAAAGAAAAATGGAAAAGATGGGTGAGCAGGAAGCCAAGAGGGCAGAGTTGCAGTTTCATCAGAGATGTGTTTGAGGGTGGACTCTTTCTGAGGCGTAAAATGATTGCTGTAAAGTGTCCAAGTGGAAAAAAAATTCAGATTTAGGTTAAGATACCACTTTACATGCCTTTTCACTATGTATGTGAGCAATTTCAATCTGTTTTAATGCCCAATAACAGATACACAAATTAATTAGACAAGAGTTCCACTGGAGTAATTTCTTTATCTTTTCATATTGCAAACGCTATGGGAGGTAAATGAAAATCAGTAAATGAATAAATGAGTGCACAAAATTGATAAAGGGAAGACTATGAAGAGGTGCCTACTGACCACCAGTTCATGGAGAGCGGGAGAAGTGTTTTCAGTGGCAGAGAACCAGCACCTGTGTCTTGCCCATTCCTTACAGTTGTTCCATCCCAATCTGTTCTACTTGTCTCTTAGAGAAAGAAGAGAAGGGGTTTACTTAGTCCAATGGATGGACTGACTTAAGGCCTGTTAAAAATAGATTGGTTTGCAAGTTCTTGTTAGAAGAGGAAGGAGGTAGAGCCAGAAAATGGGGATTAAGAATGATATTGAGGGATGTGAACACTCCCAGACATAAAAAGGGAAGTTTTCAGATCCTAGGGCTTTATTGCTTTCCTGGTAAAAGTGTCTTCATTTCCAGCTCAGCATCTACCACATAGTAAGTACTCATCCTATATTTGTTTCATGAATAAATGGGCAAACCGATGATGTAGGTAACAATGTTTGGAATGTGAAGTGAGTTTTCAGAGTGACAGATGAGAATAAATTTGAGGAAGATGATGAATATGGGGTGGAAAGGTAGAGAAAAGTGGAAAACTGAATGAGGAAACTTTAATTAAAAAGAATGTGGGTAGGACACAGAAGAGAAGACCAGAAATAAGATACAGGAACCTCTCTAGACCAAGGGCAATGATGTAATACAAAGTTTGTATTTTTAAACTCTCTTTTTACATATTAATGAATGGAGCTGGGGAAAAGCTATAGACCAAAAAATGTCATTGAGGCAGAAACAAAATAGGCTAAAAAATGCGACCTTAAATTTCAGCTCTACTGTTTTGTAGCTGCTTCCAAAGGAGATTTTTCCCAATGGCCTGACCAAGACAGCCCCTAACTTCCTTTCTCTGCCGCCCCCGCGGACTCTCATTCAAGTGAAGCCTAGGTTTTTAGTTATATACTGCTTCAAAGTCAAGTGTGAGTTGAGTCTGCTACTAGCCACAGACAAAATATTATTTATGGCTGAGATTTCCTCCTGCCCATTGCTCAACTCCAGCCTTTTCTCAGCCTAGATATTACAGTCTTGAGAACTGAAACCTCATATATAATATGCACTTTTTTCTTGCATGAGACAAAACCCCATTGACATGGAAATTTGCAGATACCCTGTGTTAACTATTCCTGGATGTCACCCTGCAGCTCTAATTTCTGCTTTCTCCTCTGCATTCTGGGTACTGCTGCCGGACTTGTCAGCACCTTGTCACTGCTTCCTGTTGCGTGGGCTACCGTCGGACTCTGTGTTCTTAACAATTATCCATAAAAAACCCCACAAGATCCTTCACAATTAAAAAATATGTATTAACAGGTAAAAAAAAAAAAAAAAAAAAAGAAAGCTACTTTAAGCAATGCAGTTTCCTGGAGTGGGTGCTATGTGTAAAGGCTGCAAAGCCTCGACTAACTGCAGCATCGTCTCGTCTTTCCCAGCCCTGTGATGCTCTTTTGTTCGTGGTGTGACAAGGATGTGGGGAGCCAGTATGATTTAACTAAATAATACGCAAATGTCAAGAACACTTTCATGTCTTGTGTACAGACCAGAATAAATGACTCGGATGGAATGTTTCGTTTTTCTTTTCAGGGAACAACTCCACAGTTTACAAGGAGCTTTGCTGACAAGAAGTGGCTAAGAAATATTATTTAAAATAACCTATTTTAATGTAGGAGTAAATGGCTGAGGTTTTCACTTGGGCTCAAAAGACAGAGGTATAGAAAGGAGATTGACAGGCAGAAAGCAGTGAGGACTTAGGTTTGTCCTGGAATTCTTATGGGCAGTGGGGATAAAAATAAGTCCAGTAAGAAATGAAAATGAGGAAACCAGTTTCTCAGAATTAAAGGTGAACTGAAAGGAATTGGCAGCTGCCGGGACATGCCAGCCAGAGAGGCCACGGTATCTGATACACGTGACAGACCGAGAGACAACAGCCATGCTCCCCAAACAACTTGCCTGAAGGGCTTGCCAGGAAGCCAGATGCTGCTTCTGGAAGAATATCTTCCGTGGTTGGGCATCTGGGTTCAGTGCTTTCCATTTAAAGAGGAGAAAGAAGGTGATCAAAGGCAGCACCATTACTGCTTTATAAAAAACGTGCTCCAAGTGTATATATGAGGCAAGCATGCGCATGCACAAACAGACACACACACACATAAGCATTAATAAATGTTGAGATGGAAGTTGTTTTTAAAAAGAACCCCTGAAAATGAAACTTTCCCCAGTGCTTTTGAGATGGAAAGAAATGTATTAGAGGCAGGAAAGTGGGGAGAGGGGGCAAAGACAGACACTAAGAAAACCCCTTCTATAAATATAAGGGCTTACTAATTAATTAGGATTAATTAGGTAATTTTATTTAAAGGGTTGGGATTATATCTGGTGTTCAATTAGAAAAAGGGAGTCTGAGGGATTGGCCTGTGCCTCTATCACAGTTGGCTCAGTTTTCTCACTCTTTGTTTTACCATTCCTTCTTCCCTGGAAACACAATTGAGTATTGGTATTGGCAAGAAAGCAGAGTGTGGTTTAGTGGACTGGAAATCAGGTGACTTGAGGTCTGCTTGATTTTTTTCTTTCTTTCACTTTGAAGTTTGTTCCATGAAACAAGGGAACCAAATTTCTTTATACACTTAAAAGCAGAGGGCAAGCTTTTTAAATCAAGATAATTTTTTTTTTTTCTTCATCGGATGCTAAATAATTCAAGGTAGGATGTTCAATATTAGATCTCAAATGATGGACAGGGAAGCTAGGTTGACTTGATAGGAGCGAGAAGTGGTGGAAGTTATTCAACAGTGGGAATTATGATGGAAGATGTAAAAATAAATTTTTGTATTTCAAGATCCGCTACTAATCTCAGATAATCAAGAAACCAGAAGAACTGGCAATCTCACTATGTATTGCAGTAATTCATCTAACAGGCTCCACCCATCACTGATGGGTGGTCACAGATTCCCTGACTGAGGCTCCCTTGGCATGGCCAACCTCTTTTAGAACTCATTCATTGTAGTACTTGCATCCTCTTAATATGCAGTCTTAGTATTAACAGTATCTTTTTTTCCAGCTTATATTTTAAGTTCAGGAGTTACTATGCAGGATGTGGTTTGTTATATAGGTAAATATGTGCCATGGTGGTTTGCTGCACAGATTTTCCTGTCACCTAGGTATTAAGCCCAGCATCCATTAGCTATTCTTCCTGATTGCTCTCCTTCCTCCCATCTGCCCCCTTACCTTCCAACAGGCCCCAATGTGTGCTATTTGAAAGGATTCCCTATTTAATAAATGATGCTAGCTAGCCATATGCAGAAAACTGAAACTGGACCCCTTCCTTATGCCATATTTAAAAATCAACCCAAGATGGATTAAAGACTTAAATGTAAAACCCCAAACTATAAAAACCATAGAAGAAAATGTAGGCAACACTATTCAGGATATAGACACAGGCAAAGATTTCATTATGAAGATGCCAAAAGCAATGGTAACAAAAGGAAAAATTGACAAATGGGATCTAATTAAACTAAAGAATTTCTGCACAGAAAAAGAAACTGTCACCAGAGTAAACAGAAACCCTAGAGAATAGGAGAAAGTTCTTGCAATCTTTCCATCCGAAAAGGTCTAATGTCCAGCATCTATAAGGTACTTAAGTTTACAAGAAAAAAATCAAAGGACCCCATGAAAAAGATGATCTCATTTCTCATTTCAGAAAAATGAGAACTCTGCTCCTTTCTTTATTGGGATGATAAGAAAAGTATCAGGTGGGGGGAGATAAACTTGAGAGGAACAACTTGCTTACCAATACTCTTAAGATGGAATATTCCCTAGTACTAGTCTGAAAATACCAAGTTTCTAAGATTCCAGGTGATATGGTTTGGCTGTGTTCCCACCCAAATCTCAATTTGAATTGTATCTCCCAGAATTCTCATGTGTTTTGGGAGAGACCAGGGGGAGGTAATTGAATCATGGGGGCTGGTCTTTCCTGTGATGTTTTTGTGATATTAAATAAGTCTCATGAGATCTTCTGGGTTTATTAGGGGTTTCTGCTTTTGCTTCTTCCTCATTTTCTCTTGCTCCCTACCATGTAAGATGTGGCCTTTCGCCTCCTGCCATGATTCTGAGGCCTCCCCAGCATGTGGAACTGGAAGTCTAATTAAACCTTTTTCTTCCCAGTCTTGGGTATGTCCTTTATCAGCAGTGTGAAAATGGACTAATGCAGTAAATTGGTACTATCAGAATGTGGTGTTGCTGAAAAGATACCTGAAAATGTGGATGTGACTTTGGAACTGGGTAACAGGCAGAGGTTGAAACAGTTTTGGAGGGCTCAGAAGAAGACAGGAAAACATGGGAAACTTTGGAACCTCTTAGTGACTTGTTGAATGGCTTTGACAAAATTGCTGATAGTGATATGAACAATAAGGTCTAGGCTGAAGTGGTCTCAGATGGAGATTGGAACTGGAGCAAAGGTGACTCTTGCTATGTTTTAGCAAAGAGTCTGGCAGCATTCTGCCCCTGCCATAAAGATTTGTGAAACTTTGTATTTGAGAGAGATGATTTAGGGTATCTGGCAGAAGAAATTCCTAATCAGCAAAGCATTTGAAACCATTTTAAAAGGGAAACAAAGGATAAAAGTTCAGAAAATTTGCAGGCTGACAATGCAATAGAAAAGAAAAACCCAGTATGTGAGGAGAAATTTAAGCCAGCTGCAGAAATTTGCATAAGTAGCAATGAACCAAATGTTAACCCCCAAGACCATGGGAAAAACATCTCCAGGCCATGTCAGAGGCCTTCATGGCAGCCCCTCCCATAACAGGCCCAGAGGCCCAGGAGGAAAAAGTGGTTTCCTGGGTTGGACCCAGGGTCCCCATGCCGTGTGCAGCCTAGGGACTTGGTGCCCTGCATCTCAGCTGCTCCAACTGTGTCTGAAAGGGGCCAATGCAGAGCTCAGTCTGTGGCTTCAGAGGGTGGGGGCCCCAAACCTTGGCAACTTCCATATGATGTTGAGACTGCAGGTACACAGAAGTCAAGAAATGAGGTTTGGGAACCTCCATTTAGATTTCAAAAGATGTATGGAAATGTCTGGATGCCCAGATAAAAGTTTGCTGCAGGTGTGGGGTCCTCATGGAGAACTTCTGCTAGTGCAGTGCGGAAGGGAAATGTGCGATCAGAGTCCCCACACAGAGTCTCTACTGGGGCACTGCCTAGTGGAGCTGTGAGAAGAGGGCCACCATTCTCTAGACCCCAGTACGGTAGATTTACTGACAGCTTGCACTGTATGCCTAGAAAAGCTGTAGATACTCAATGCAAGGCCATGAAAACAGCCAGGAGGTAGGCTGTGTCATGCAAAACCACAGGGGTGGAGCTGCCCAAGACCATGGGAAACCACCTCTTGCATCAGTGTGACCTGAATGTGAGACCTGAAGTCAAAGGAGACCATTTTGGAGCTTTAAAATTTGACTGCCCTGCTGGATTTTGGACTTGCCTGGGGCCAGTAACCCCTTTGTTTTGGCTGATTTCTCCCATTTGAAATGGCTGTATTTACTCAACATGTATACCCCCTTTGTATCTAGGAAGCTTGCTTTTGATTTTACAGTCTTATAGGCAGAAGGGACTTGCCTTGTCTTCGATGAGATTTTGGACTGTGGATTTTTGGGTTAATGCTGAAATGAGTTAAGACTGTGGGGGACTGTTGGGAAGGCATGATTCGGTTTCAAATGTGAGGACATGAGATTTGGAGGGTCAGGGGTGGAATGATATGGTTTGGTTGTGTTCCCATCCAAAATTCAACTTGAATTATATCTCCCAGAATTCCAGTGTGTTATGGGAAGGACCCAGGGGGAGGCAATTGGATCATGGAGACTGGTCTTTCCCATGCTATTCTCGTGATAGTGAATAAGTCTCGCGAGATCTGATGGATTTATCAGGGATTTCCATTTTTGCTTCTTCCTCATTTTATTTTGCCACCACCATATAAGAAGTAGCTTTTACCTCCTGCCAAAATTTTGAGGCTTCTCCAGCCATGTGGAACTGTAAATCCAATTAAACCTCTTTTTCTTCCCAGTCTTGGGTATGTCTTTATCAGCAGTATGAAAATGGACTAATACACTAGGCTTATGAAGTGGATCTTACCTGGAACCACTCACTAGCTATTAGATTATCATCTTGTCTAATGAAGTAATGTGATTCCATTTGTTCAACAAAAATTAATGAGTCTCTATAATATGTAGGACATGATACTAGGGGACATAGCAGGAATCAAAATGACATGAATATCTGTCCTTCTGCAGCCAGTGCTGTAACACCAGAAGAGGCCAGGTTAGTTCTTTGTAATTTCCATTCTCACCAGTATTTTCATGACCTGGCTATGCTATAGAGTATCATTTTCCCTGCTAGATTATATTTATTCCTGTGTTTTTTTTCAAAAGCCAAAGGGTGAAAGTAAGAACAGTAGCTGGTCATGATTATAAATTCTGCCCAATGTCCTGTTAAGCTTAGGTTATTTTAGGTCTCTTTTGTGTAATTAGTAGTTTTAGTCACAAAATATAATATCTTTGCTTTTGTCAAATGTTTTTTCTACCGACATGCACACCATTCTCAGACTTTTTTTCTGGTATCTCTTTCTCTGACCACCCATTCGATGTTAGAAGTTTCTAGGAATCTGTCCTTGACTCTCTTCTGGGTTCACACGGTCCCTTGGAGGTATTCATGACCTTACCCCATTGCCATCTTTAAACCAATCACTCCAAAATTCATACCTAGATCTCAATCATCTTTCTTGGATTCCCAGCATATATTTCTTATTCTCGATTGGATTTTGCTAATAGAATATAACAATGAGCAAGTCACATTATGTTAACAAAATTTGTTTTTTTCATGCCTCCAATTTGGTTCTTTTCCTATATGAAATGTAAGTTAAGGATATCACCATTTGGCTAGTTCAAACTCTGGATGCCATCCTGGAATCCTTCGTCTTCCTAACCTCTTGCATGTACTTAGTGCACATGTTCTGTTGAATCTGCCTCTTCAATGCCTCTTGTATGCATCCCTTTCCCCCATTCTCCCTATCACTCCCTTAGCTGGGGATCTCTAGCTTTGACTATTATACCAGCATCTTCACTGTTTTCCCTACTTCTGGTATTGCCCTTCTACAAGCTGTCCTTTACTGATATAAAAACTGTGATCTTTATGAATACAAATTTCATTACCTTACCTCTTGATTTCAGAGCCTTCAGTGATTTTCTTAATGTCTACAGTTTTTTTGAGACACGATCTTGCTCTGTTGCGTAAAGTGCAGTGGCAAAATCATAGCTCACTCTAGCCTCTGACTTCCTGGGTTCAAGTGATCCTCCTGCCTCAGCTAGTTGAGTAGCTGGGACCGTAGGTGCACACCACAATGTCTGGCTAATTTTTTAATGTTTTGTACAGATGAGTTCTATGTTGCCCAGGCTGATCTGGAACTCCTGAGCTCAAGTGATTCTCCGTTTTCAACCTCCCAAAGTGCCGGGATGACATGAGTGAGCGAGCGACACCGCTTGGCCTACAGAAAGAATTCCAAGCTCCTTATCAGAGTGTATGGCGTTCTTCACAATTTAAGTTGTTTACAATATTCGACGCTTATAATCTGCCATGCTTTATTTTCTTTATGATTCCAAATTCTCTAATCCTTCTAGAGGACTCATCGTTTCTTTACCACATGGCAGTTCTTCTCCATGTCCTTGTAGGCCTGTTGTCTGCCAAACCAACATCCTTAAAGATAGCTTGTTTCATGTCCTGTGGGAGGCATCCTTTGATTTTTCTAAGCTAAATTTCAGCTTCTGTCTTTCTCATAACGTTTTAGACATTGCATCATATTTTTTATAATTGTTTACTAATTCATCTACCCTCAGGGGATGATAAGATATGTGAGGGTAGGAATCCTCCTTATGCCTCTAACATTGAGTTGAAGGGTCAGCATATTTTTTCTGTGAAGGGTCAAATAGTAAATATTTTTGGCTTTCTATACCTTGTTGTGACTTATTGTGACCTCTTGCCATTGTAGCATGAAAACAGTCATAGGCAAAACATAAATGAATAGGTATGTTTGTGTGTTTCAATAAAGCTTTATTGACAAAAACAGGAGGCAGGCTGAGTGTGGCCTGTGGGCCATACTCTTCCAACCCCTGATTTTGTTCAGGCCTAGAATATAGCAGGCACTCATTTGAGACTTCCTGAAGGAATTCATAGGTAGAATTTTAAGTTACCAAACATTTTCACAAATATAAATTCATTTGACTTATTTCACACATGAACAAAAGGGATGGCTACAGACTTTGAAAGATTTTCTCAATATTGTACAGTTTCTAAGGGCTGAGGCTGGGACTTGAGACTTTATCTTCTGATTCCAAATTCTTTCCATAGGTTAAAGGTCTAATGAAAAGAATTTGGAATCAGAAGATATAGTCTCTGATTCTCCACTATGAGTAGAGAATGGGGGGGGGGGCGCAACTTAAAAATTTTACCTCTCATGAGAGAAATACCCTCATGCAGTTGGCTATCACTTAATAGGGACAACAACAATAGATGGGACAGTAGCAACTTTAGGTTATGTTGTTTCCCATTTTTCAGTGGTAAATGTTTCCATTCAAATGTTAAATCTAAAGATCTAAATCAATAATTTCACTCCCGTCTTAAATATATCCCACAGCCTTCCTCTACAATGAAGAGGCACTGCTGGAAGGATCATTGAACCTTAGTCCTCAGCTGACAAACCTTATAAATCCCATGCCAAGATGTCTCCTAAGTAGATGACATTTTAATGATTACTACAGGGAGTTAGGAACTATTGCTTCACCCTCGTGATCGGAGTAATTAATTTTCTTAACTACCAGGCCAAATTTTGCCAGGAGAGTCCAGTTGAGAAATTTTAGGACCATAGGAAGTACATTAGCTCTTCAAAGTGATTAGAGTGCCATTTCAAATACACAAGCAAAGGAGCTAGGAAGCTTCTGGCTTATTTCAAACAACTTGCAACCCCTGTCCCACAGGAAAGGAAAAAAAAAAAAAAGAGAGTAAAAGAAAATAACAATTTGTACAGGTTCCTCATTTTCCAGTAAAAATACCCATGTTCTGCAAGTCTTTGGATATCAGGTATTGTGGTTGGGTGAAAGACCAAAGTGTACAGAAAAAGAATGGAGTGCCAGAAGACAGCACAGAAAAACATGACCCTGCTCGAAAGCAGAGCAGAGCTGAGCATGCAGAGGCCTGGATTGGAGGCAGAGAGCATCACCAGGCATGGCCCCCGATGACCAGAGAGAATGGTGATGGCTGTGGGCTTAGAAGTTCATTCTTTAGCCATATCTAATTTCTCCCCACCAAAATGTCAGAAATACCTACAGTGCCATTTTAAAGGCAGGGTGGATGAATTAGTTTGCCTCCATTGTTTTCTGATACAACACATATTTCTGGGTCATTATCATTTCAGTTGCCTCTGAGATACTTTTGTAGCATATTTTATTTAATATCCGTGAAGACCACAGAGAAGCTTTAAATATCGGTTTACTTTCACAAAACAGCCTCAGCTCAACAGTTTCTACTTTCAACGAGGCATTTAATTGGCATGTGTCCATGAGATTTGTCTATTCAGCCATATCATTTTTTCACCTTGGAATTCTATGAACAGCTGGACAACTTTCTAACAGTCAATGCAAAAGGGAAGATTTTAACTTTCCTTTCAACCTATTTTACAAAGTACAAGTCTCCTATAATAAAGTCTATTTGCACCTAAAATCTGTGGCAAATATATTCTTCTAAAGCTATTTTAAAAAATCAACAAATGACATTACTTCCTAAGTCATTATTAAAAGTCACCCATTTATAAGACACTTGGATTTTCTCTGAGTAATGTGTACATGCATAATGTGTATGTGAAAGTTCTTTTGAGTCCTTACCCCACTCACAAATTTGAGATTGTTTTGGCTTCCAAAATGCATGCCACAAAGGAAATCTGGTGAACTAGTTTACATTTAGCTCTGTGGAAAGATTTTATTTATTTTCTAAAATTTCCATAATTCTCATGTATTGTTTTTATCATGGAAATGAAAATGTGGAAAAAGACTTCAGCCATATCTAGAATACTTAGCTAATAGTAATGACAGCAAAGTTCTAGTCCTTCCAAAGGGTAGCACCAGGTCTAGGTGGATATGTAATTGATAAGACTCTAGATGGATAGGTAGCTGATAGGATTCTAGGTGAATAAGTAGTCGATAGGATTCTAGGAGTGTTTATAGTGGTGATAGCAGGACAGAATATGTCCTGCTGGCTTCAAGATCTCTTACCAGGCTTTCACAAAGCTGGTTTTCTGTTTGTCTTGGCAGGAAATTCTGACCATGAAAATCACTCTGATAAGTTATACAACAAAGAAAGAGAACTAGAAGTCTCTCTAGGAGACAGCTGCAACAGAGGAGGCTCTCATAACAGGCATAGGAAAACCTGTGCCTATTTCCAATCTCATATGCCTGCCCCAGAGGCAGGCAGACTAGATGATCACATAGCAAACTATCACTTGGAAGGTGAAGAGTTGGAACTAAGACCATGGGACAATATGCCAGCCAGGATGACAGGGAGTCTGAGACAAAAAAGAGTTGTGATTGGGTATGAGGATGGCGGTGTGATGCAGCTTGTCAAACATGTGAAATAGTCTTTCTGGGACTCTGGGAAACTCATTGAGTCAGGCCACTAAGGAAACTCAAGTTTTAGAAAAAGATGCTGAGGGTGGGATAAAGAATTTTCTGGAAGCCAGGAAATTTAGCAGTAATTTAGCCTGTACTGCCTTGGTAATTCTTCCTATATTTATTTCATAAATAATTATATTTCCCTCATTATAAAAATACTGTAATCTATGCAATATAGTAATACATGTAGAAATAATACATTGATGTAAAATGTTTATTTAGTACTTATGTGCTAAGCACTATGCAGAACTCTTCGAAAGCATTCTTTACTTCTCACTACAGAAATAAGTTCTATTATAATCTCCCTTAGATGACAAAATGGAAGCTTAGAATTGAATAACTTGGCCAAGGTTACAGCTTCAGTAAGCAGCAGAGCCAAGACTTGGATTTAGGTCAGCCTAACTCCAAATCCTGATTTCTTTTTCTCCTTAACCTCAGTGTTTCCTCCTATACCATTGTTAGGGGAGAAAAAGGAACACAGGAGCAAAACTTTCACAATCCAACAATTCAAAGAAAGAAATATTAACATTTTAGTAAATATTTTTTATAGTCTTTTCTACATTCACAACTTTTTTCACATATTTATAATTATGCTCTATTTGTATGCAGAAGACTATCTCTGATTTTATTTAACATTTAACACAGCATTTGTGCAAGTGAAAGCAAAAAGAAAAACATGAACTACACTTTACTAAGCCAACATGATATATCCTGTTCTATACAACCCTCCCCATCACTGAATGCTTACCTTGTTTCCAAAGTTTCACCATTGCAAACTGTGCCGTCACAGACAATTTTATCTGCATAAACTTTTTCACTCTTTATGATTGCTTTTAAAGGTATGAAACTTTGAAAGGTCTGCATTCTTGAGATACATTTACGGGTTTTCCGATAGGCTGGCTGTACATCCCAACAGGCAGCATATAGAGGGCTTAATTAATATACACCTGCCAAAATGGGATTCACCCTATTTCATTAGTTTTCTACAACCTCATCTTCTTTCTCATGGCTGTTTTTGGAAAATAGAGAAAAGGATGCCCCTCTAAATAATATCTCCTTTTGTAAAAATAATGCTGTCAGGGGGACAATTTTCACAAGAACTCATCATTGAAATCTCAGACAAGCCTCTGTGGCCGACTGGATATGGGAGACACAGAAATGAGACAAATGAAAATTGTGTGGGCTTTTTCTTTGAAAAATCTCAAGATTTTGGCCATTTCCTTCCTTTTGACGTCTATCACTCCAATCCAATCGCAACTCCTCTGGGGCCTCCTGGGTTCTCTCCTCTTTCCATCTCTTTCATCCTATACTCCACTTTCAGATGCCTCTTACATAAACACTGAGCACATCATGCAATTTTCTGGTTCATAAAAGGTTAATGATTCCCTGGTTCTTATCTAACTTCTTTACTGACTCTGAACCACCACCTACTACCCATCAGCAAGTAAACCATCTTTCTAGGTCCTCCCTCCCATTAACTTCATCTTCACTCTGCCTCTCTGCCTTGCCAAAGAAGCAGGCTATAGGAAAATGGATTTGACATTTGTATATTATGGAGACAGTTTTGCCATTTATATGATGATTCAGAAAGTACCAGAGGACCTTCCAGGGCCTATCACTGTAATGTCAATTTGTGAAAATGGCTATTAATAAGGGTTTCTGGCTGACAGCATCTTGGATGATAGCTTATTCCGAATGCTTGGTCTTAAGTTATGATAGCAGAAGTATAGAACTTGACCTTGAGTTTGATTAAGAATGAAGACTCTAGACTCTGAGATTAGTCAGCCTGTGCAGCCATTGTGCAACCTTATGCTTGATATAATCACAGTCCTTTAAAAATTCTGGCTTTTGTGAATAGGGTTTACATGCACCTTCTAGTCCAACTGTGCTGCATTAAGTTTTCCCAGTTGTTAGCTGATCTGCTTTGAGGAGTGCGTTTAACTCAGAGATCTGCAAAAATGTAGTGCTTTTCTGTTGACTGTAGAGTATGTAGGTTAAGTGGAATTTTTGGCACTTCATTACATTCCCTGACCCTCACTAAACAAACTTCAAAATATATATAAATTTGCAACAATTTGGAATAAACACTACATACAAGTGTTGACGATAGATTTTCTGAAGAACTACCAAATTCATCAAGACTAAGGAAAACATTCTAATGATTCTTTCAAACACAAATATATTTAAATTCCTGTTAAACAATCTTCTTATTTAGTCTTCTCTGGCTTTGATGACATGCCACAATTGGCTGTTTATCAAAAACTTAGCAAAAAAAAAAATGCTTAACAAGATATAATTGTGTGTACACACTTGTGCATAATTAAACCCAGTTTATAAATTGGTACAGGGTGAAATATTGTCATACCACCCAAGAAACATTGGTGGCTAGCAAATAACACTTCTTCCCATGTATAATAATGAGTCTTAAAATGTGAATACTGTAAAGTAATATAATAATCTAATCTTAAATCTTAATTTTAAACATCTATTTCCATCACTATTGAACTAAATGAAAGTTCTAACAAGATTAGGAAATTAACTTAGATATAAAAAACAGGATCAGGCATTAATTGTTAAAACTGGGATTATGTGGCCTAGACATGGACCATAGTCATCCTTTGAAGATTTTTAACTAGATAGATTCTCTTCTGTGTGTTTTATTTATTTTCTTTGAAGGAGGATTTAGCTGACTCTTAGTTTCTTTATTTTATAGCTGTTCCTTCAGTTGAAAAAAAAAGGGAATAATTGGGACAGAGTAATGGATATTTCTCAAGAACTCTAAGACTAGGTATTGCATAGCATTAAAGGGTATACTTTTCCATTTGTTTTATGACTTTGTCCAGTTAAAGTTACTGAGATAAGCAATCCAGTATTTACTTGTAACTTGAAACCCCTTTCATGGTGTCTGGATCCTAAGGGAAAAGAATTAACATTTGAGGAATGCTTACCTTGTGCCAGGCATTTTATATGCATTATCTCATTTAATTCTCATAACCACGAGATATGGTTGATAGTATTTAATCCTATTTTACTTGCCTGAGATCATAATGGGAGTAAAGTATAGAGCAAGGATTTGACTCGAGGTCTCTCTTTGTATTTCTTTAAAGCCCAAGATCCCTTCACTAAACCGCATTGGATTTCCCACTGTAGCCAGTATGTGGAAGTGAGAAGAAGGAACACTCTAATAGTAAGAGATTTTCTGAACTTTAAAATAAAGTTCCCCTTTGAGAGTAAAATAAGACAGAAAATGATATGATGAGTCGATTAAAACATGTTCCCTAATGCAATGAACTGTTTTAGCAAGTTAGGGACTGTGTATATCATGAAATACTATGACATCATTTGAAAGAATAAGTCTTTTAATGAAATAGAAGTCTGTATATGAGTTGCAAAATAGTTGTATAATGATATGTGCAATATGATGTACTTTAACGTAAGACACAACCACACACACACGTTTGCATGTGCTTAGGAACAGGTCAGGAAGGATACGTACAAAAATATTAGTTACTTCTGTTCAGCAGGCTAAGTGTCTGGTAGGCAGATTTCATTTTTTAGGGTAAATGCATCACTGTTTCTTAATTTTGGGGGGTGCAATTGCATGTATTACATTCGCAATTAGAAATCATGTAATGGATTAGTTGAACAATCTGTAGGAATGACTCATCCCAAATTATGAGTGATTGAGGTGTTTAAGGAGATTTAACCTCGCAAAAGCAAAACTGCTCTATCTATTTGAAACACTATCAGGCTTCACTATTACTATGCATATATCATGAAAGCTAAAACCTCATCACTTCTGTTGCACTCTGCCTTGTCTGAAGAAGGTGTTAACAGAAGGCAAATGAGTAACAGTCATTTTAGACTTAACATGTCCAGAACAGAGCTCTCAAACCTGCTTTTCCTACTGAACTTGTTCCTCCCCCAGTTTTACCCATTTCTGCAGCACTACGGTTTCTTCACTTGGCCCAAGTTGAAACCCAAAGTTACACACTTGATTTCTCCCTTCCTTTCCCCACGGTATTCCAATCAGCAAGTCCAGCCTGATCCATCTCCACAATATCTCTACCCATTTCTCTCTGAGGGCTCCGCTCAGGCCACCGATACCTTTTACCTGGACTACTGTGGTTGTCTGCCATTAGGTCTTCCTGTCTTCACATTTGGAAGCACTCTCTGCTCAGCAGCCAGAGCAATTTTTTACACTCCATCAATGTAGTATTTTTCAGTAGTTCTTCCTCATATTTAGAATGGAATCTAAATACCTCACTGTGAACCACAGAACCTATGTGATCTGATGCTCGTGTGATGTTTGGGACTTCAGCTCCTGACCCCATCCTGCCTCCACGGTAGGCCCTAGCAGTTCTGGTTTAATTTCTGCTTTTCAAATACTTCAAGCTCTTAGAGGTCTCTAGGGCTTTACATTTGCCTTTCTTCTTCCTGGAAGACTCCTCTCTTAGCTATTTACATGGATAGCACATTATCAATCTGAGCCAACATTTTACAGATGAGGAAATTTGATGCAGAGAGTTTAAATAACTTGTTTGTGGCCATAGCACTTGATACTTGTTGGGGCTGAGTTTTGAATCCATGTCTGAATCATTTCATGTTCTTTTTATTATGTTAGAAAACAAAGTCAAGTGACCCATCTCAGGGTCCAGGCGATGGTTCTGACAACCAGCAGACATATACTTGTTGAAAAGGCCTTGAAAAATAAGCTATTTCAGAAATTCCTTTTGTAGATTCTCCTTCCTATTCCTAGCACCTTCTCCAGCTTCTGCAGAAAGACCTAGGTCAGCTACAAGGGAAAATATGAGGTGGACTCATTTGGAAACACTTGCCTTAGAGATCTGAAATTAAATATTGCCCATTTAGGAAATGACTATCAAGTGACACATCCAGAAACCTGTACAACTTACTTAGTTAGATGTCCAAAGAGCACTTTCATGGTATCACGATTTGGTGGAGGGAGTTTTTGTACAAGAGACTTTACAGCTTCAATTCTTGTGTTGTTGTCTTGCTTTTCTGAAAATAAAAAAATAAATATTAAGAAGGAAGGTTGGTGGAAAAAAAAAAACGAGATTTCATAGTTACAGATACATGAGAAGATTTTCTTGGGCAAAATTTGGACTAAGACTAGCAAACAAGAGTCCTAGTCAGTAGCCAAAGGTAATAGGTGGACTCAACCTGGTTATTGAGGAGTTCCTTTTTGACTCTGAATTTGACTGTGGCAGGCCTTTTGGGAGGCCATGTATGAGCTGATGTAGCTTTTAGCATTTGTACATTTTTCCTTTCTGCTTTGAATGTAGATGGAATGGCTGTACTGTGAGATAACCTTCACATGAAAACAACAACAATGTGACTTTGACATTGCCTTCCTTATCTTAACATTTGGTTTTCTTAAATGCCCTGTTTTACAAGGTGTGGTAGGGCAAATAAGGGCCTTCCAAAGATGTCCGTGTCTGAACCCATGGAATGTGTGACTGTTCACCTCACATGGCAAAAGGGATTTTGCAGATATGATAAGTTAGAGATTTTGAGACGGGGAGATTTTTCTGGATTATCTGAATGGGCCCAGTGGAATCACAAAGATCCTTATTAGGGAGAAACAGGAGGATGAGAGTCAGAGAGAAAAGGTGATGTGACTTCTCACGTGACAATGGGAGCAGCGTGAGGGGTGGCTGTCTGAGGAATTGCTACAGTCTCCAAAAGCTGGGAAAGGCAAGGAGACAGAGTCACTAGGGGGACCGCAGGCCTACCAACCTCTTGCTTTTGGCTCAGTGAAACTGATTTTAGACTTCCACCCTCCAGGACTGTAAGAGGATAAGTTTGTGTTTTAAGCTTGTGTTAGTGTTACAGCAGCAATGGGAAACTAAACAACAACATATAGCGTCATTTGATTACAAATATTCTATCACTGCTTGATTTCGTAAAAGGGCAAAAAATTTTTTAAGAATTATTTCCATGTTATCCCTTTTTCCTTACACATTTGTTTTTCTTTAAGAGAGTGTAAAAAAATAAAAAAAATTGAAATAGCATATTGCCTGGTCATACACATTTTGTAAAATAGGAAGTTGTTCAAAACTGTATACCACATAGATTGCATTCTCTCACTGTGTTTTGTTTATGGATGGAAAAGTAAAAATTGATTTACTTAGTACACAAGAGAATTCATCTTTCCATAGTTTTACCCAGGGCCTTCCCATCTAGAGGTGTAATTATTTATTAAACTTAGACACCTCATGCACTTTCCTTTCTATACTTTAGGTATCTTTCCTTTCTATAACTTCTAGCATAGAGCTCCTGATGATTCTAAACAGTCTGCAGCTGGAAAACAAGATATAAAAAAGAATAATATGTAAGGCCAACATCCACCCAGTAACCATTGTCTTCTTCCCTAGCAAGACAACCCCACTGTTGAGAGGATGGTAATAAACGCAGCTGGCCTGGAGCTAGAGTCACCATTAGACCAAGTCTGGCCAGTGAGACTGATGTCACAGTGTTGGTCAGGACTTCTGGGAGGGCGTGTATGAGCTGATTTAGCTTTTAGCCTTTGTATCTTCTCTCCTTTCTGCTTCTTTGAATATAGACAGAGTGGCTGTACTGTGATCTAATCTGGAGAACTGAAGCTCTGTGGGGCAGAATACACAGGTAGAAAGAGCTTTCTTGAATCTGTGGAGTAGTCAGACCAGTCCTGTACTTCCTGCCTCTGGGTTTCTTTTGTATTTTTTGAAATGGGATTTTGCTCTGTTGCACAGGCTGAAGTGCAGTGGTGTGAACACAGCTCACTGCAGTCTCAACTCCTGGGCTCAAGCTATCCTCCTGCTTCAGCCTCCTGAGTAGCTCAGACTATGGGTGCATGCCACTGTGCCCAGCTAATTTGATTTTGTATAGAAAAAGGGTCTCACTATGTTTCCCAGGCAGGTCTTGAACTCCTGGGCTCAAGCAATCATTCTGCCTTGGCTTCCCTAAGTGCTGGAATTACAGGCATAAGCCACCACGCCTGGCCCTCTGGGTTTCTTTGGCATAAGAAAAGAAGCCCTTGTGTACTGACACCCTTGAGGATGGATCTCTGATATTAAGGCCAAACACAGTTCATAATAATACGGTGTACTTACAAAAGTCTAATTCACTAGGTATATAAACTTTATGACAGTCAAATAAGAAAGAGTTAGTTTAGACACTGGCAGCTTCTTTAATATGTTGTTGCAAAAGAAATTTTTTAATAAGGAATTATAGGAAAATATCCTGCAGAAGATGGTATTTGGCTAAAGTCGGATGGGGGCAGTCTTCCTAGTGGAACTCTGCTTGGAAGCTTTTATTTTTCCTCCTAAAACCACAAAGGCCTATAAATAATGCCTCCCACAGTCAAAGCTTTCAAAATTGCAGTTATTCTTAGAAGAGTTCCAACATAATATGGCTTGGACAACTGCAAATGAAAGAAACAAAGGGGAATGAGAAAAAGAAATAAAAGAAAGTTACAACATCATAGCCTACACCAGACCTCATCTTTTCTGCCAAATAGTAAAAAGCTCTCTTGGAGCTTAATGATGGTCAGAAAATGTGATACTTCACAAGATCACTTGGATCTTATGAAATATCATAAACCAGAAAAAATGTACAACAAGTTAATAAAGATGAGAGTGAAATTGGTATAGTATGCCCAGGCCAGTGCTATTAGGGATGCTTGAATGCCTTGTATCTATTTGAAGCTAAGACCATACAACAATAATTGTACACACACACACACACACACATACTCACACACACACACACATACACACATATGTATACACACACTACATATATACACACACATATATATTCAAGAGGTAGATGCATTCTGTACAGTTTGGCATGATGCCAGTGGTGCAGTTTACCTGAGGATCTGGTGAACTACTAGGTGCAAGCAATCAATATGTTACTGGGAAGGGGACGAGGGGAGAGAGGGAGAAGACACCTTTCTAATTTCACTGAAATCTCTGACTATAGCAATAATCAGGTTAATGTCAGACTCTCCAAAAAAAGGACCAGTTAACATTGAGGGCTACAGAAGTAACAGCTACAAATTCAGCTTGACAGGCAAGAAGAGGGGAGTAGTCTTGTTGTCTCTAACCAGCAAACTTTACTCATAGGGAACCGATGATCCAGTCAGGGTGGGGTTAGAAGAGATTGGCCATTGCTTCATGGGAGGGAGTTGATTTGCAAGGACACTTCCATGGTGTTTGGGCAGGAATTAAGACATAATCAAGTCTGTTAAGCCAACACTCCTGTGTTCTGTTGCATTTAGAATATTCTACTTACAAAACACTTTGCATGGTATTTCTACTGAACGAGTACTTGTCAAATTTCCCCATTAAATAGGGAATTTTTAAAGCTAGGCAATTTTTACACAGGCATGTGGTGGGTTAAATGAAGGAAGAATTAGTGAGTGAGCTAATGAAAGTTGTGAATATGAATTGGAATACTTGGACCTTGGTTTGAATTCTGTAATGGCTTTTGTTTAGCTGTGTGGTCTTGGACAAGTTTCTTACTCTCTTTGAATAAGATCTAAAATGGTAGTTTTGTTGAATAAACAAGATAGTATGTAATGTACCAAGCACAATTACAAGTAAAACAAAGTACTCTATCATCTTCACTTTCCCCTGCGTTGCTCTCACCTTTTTTGAGGCCCACTTCACTGGGTCTGGTTCACCTTATAATTCCAGCAGTTAGCATACTATCTGGTTGCAAAGACTTTCAAAATGTAGTTCCTAATTCTTGAACTGAGTTGGTGGCCGATTGGTGAAAATACAATTGCTATGGTAGCCCAACATGACACAACAACCTAAATACTGTGTGATAGGCTGAGAAATTGATGGTCTGATTGGTGAGCAGGTTAGTTATGTAGATGTATCCCTGTGAAAATTACATGTTGGTTTCCAAGTTTGCCTATAAGGAACATTCTAAGTGAAGAATATTTTATAGAAATATTTTTCTTTTTCCACTTTCACACATTCTTGAGGAATCAGACAATTGGATATTGGTGCATCCATATTTGTGGCCAAGTTATACTTAAGTTCTAAATGGGGAACTGTATCATGGCTTAGAGAGAGCTGAAATATTAAGGAGGAACAATTTATTTTTCTTACAGCATAATCAGAACAAAATCTTCTGAAAAGGTTATAGTAAAGCAGTGTTTTTTCATGCAAATCAATACCACACCCACTCTTCCATAGCTTGTAAAATCAGGAAATAACACAAACACTTCTAAGTGGAGGAACATCTAAAAATACAATTGGATACATTAAAATCGAAATGACACCTTTTCAGATCTGGTTTATTGATGTGTCATATTAGGAATTGGAATCAACACACATAATACAGGAGTGGTTAATGAGCTAAGATTCATACACAGCTTACTAAAGATGTGTCAACTGTCTTCAATTGATTCAGTGAGCATCTGAAAGACAGCATTTTCTATTAATATTTCTCCCTCAGCATATGGTTTTCTCATTATTATGAAGTATTTAGAGTTCTGAGAAGACTTTGAGATATCTACAACTTTTTACATTATGACTGGTGGGAGGAGGAAGGAAATTTTTGTACTTAGAGAATTAGAGAATCTCTTAGGTAAACTGTATATGAAGAGACTTACACAAAATCTTTCCAGAAGCAATGAACTCCATAATTCTTTCCCTCTTTCATTTGCATTTAACTCCTACCCTCATTCTATTATGATTTATTTTTGCATCTATTCCATGTAAAACCTCCATTTTAGTTCTCCATCCATATCGAAATAGCCTCTTCAGTCTCTAAGCTGTGAACCCACAATTGCACCACCACTTTTTGTAGTGCTTCGTTTTTGCCATCCAACAGCGATTCTAAACTGTTACTAATACCCGCTCCTCACCAACCTATCCCCATCTTCTCAAACTACATCAAATTCATTGTTGAAAATGAGCTTCAAAAATGAATCCACGCTATTTAGAGAGGTAACATCGATGTGATGTGAGATAGCCTTTAAGTTATAAGAATGTGACTTTATACTTTTCCCCACATTCATGGTTTTGAGGGCAGATTTTTCAAAATATGGTTTATGATAGTTATACTTGCATACATCTGCATGAAATGTTGTTACTAAAGCACATTTACAGCCCAGTGCCTTTTAGAAAAGAGGTAACACTGTATATGATGACGGAAAAAGTTCTGTACGGTGAAGAACCTTGGATCTGATGTCCCTGGACACTTTTCTGTCCTTATCATTCAGGCCTTTATTATTCTTATAGCTTCATGTTAGATCATGTTTAAAAATAAATTCTGCTTTGTTATATACGTTCACTCAAAGGAAGGAAAGAGCAAATTATCCCAGTAATCAATGTATAGGGAGTACTATTCATCTCATTTGCCTACAATTCTTAAAGGACAACTATATTTCCTTGTTTAAAGAGGTCAGTAGTACCACAGCTGTTCTGCTTCCGAAAGTTATTCTGAAATGTTTAATGCACCATGTATGAAAAACATGGTAGTCCCTATATGTCACAGCAGTTCTCCGGTTTCTATTCAATTTATACTTTTTGGACTGTGGCCATTTCCGAATTTAGTTAGAGACTGTGCTTGCTTACAGGAGGAAGGAGTATCTTCAGAGAACAGTTTATTTGTTTCAGCATGCCTTACAATTGGATACAAACCTCTGAGGATACTCTTTTTAATGACAAAACTTGAGTTGCCCATTGAGGAGTCATCCCAGGGATGATAACAATTGCTTGATAAATGTCTTTGAGTAACTTAGAGTTGCTTTAGGGGGAGATGTTCTGGGGGCAAATTCAAATCTCACAAATAGATACAAATATACACATGCTTCAAACTCACATCATATATAAGGGAATTGGCATATTCAGTGACATACTACTTCTCAGGAGTCTAGAAAAAATGGGGTTAGAATTTTTGCTATGCTGTATGATTTTGGGCAAGTTGCTTGAACTATTGATGCTTCTAGTTTGTATTTCTTTCTTTCTTTCTTTTTTTTTTTTAAAAGATAGGGTCTGTCCCTGTTGTCACCCAGGCTGGAGTGCAGTGGCATGATCTCAGCTCACTGCAGCCTCTGCCTTCCAGGTTCAAGGAATCCTCCCACCTCAGCCTCCCAAGTAGCTGGGGCTACAGGTGTGCACTGCCATGCCCAGCTAATTTTTGTATTTTTTGTAAAGATGGGGTTTCACTGTGTTGCTTAGTCTGATCTTGAACCTCTGGGATCAAGCAAGCCACCCACCTCAGCCTTCCAAAATGTTGGGATAACAGGTGTGAGCCACTGTGTCCAGCTTAAGTAACTTTTAACAAAGGATATTGCTTTGTTACAAGCAATTTTAGGATGATAACATTGAAAATACAGAAAAATTGTACATCTTATTGGGCTTTTGTAGAATTAAATATTTCAATGCACATAAATGTAGATACAGTAAGTGATCATTTAAGTAAGTCTCCTGTAAGTCCTCTTTCCTTAAAACATTTTTCTTTTTCATTGTCCTTTCTATCATCTCTGATACATAACTGTTCTTCGTTCAAGGTTGTTTCTGAAATCAAATGAAGTGATACTTTTCACCATTTAGTATGCTTTCTTAAAAGTAGGAACAGGGCACATTATGTTATAGCTTTGTAAATATATAGAATGCTGTCAATTCTCAGAAGATTTGTTTAAAATTCCTAAGTAGTTATAGTATATCATAGATAGAAGTGTCATTGCATCATAAACAAGGAACAACCACCATCTTGAGCATAGCCTGTAGTTGGCAATTTGCAAGTTTTCAAGGCTCTGTGCCTTTACCCCTAAACCCCAGAAAAGCCATATTTATATTTAACTAAAAGGAAGGCACAGTATCAATGTCTCAATGTCAGATACATTGTAAGTTTGGCTTTTGATATTGATAAACTATGTCAAAACAGTTCAACCTGCCAAGAGAGGTACATTACTTGCAGGAAAGACCAAGCAGGAACTGAATCTATCTGACTCAAGTAAGACATTTATTTATCCAGGGAGGATCGCCTGACACTTGGAACTGATCACCTCTCTTCTACACCAGATTTCCTTGTATTCACAGTTTCTCCTTCCAGGAGATATTCATGTTTTGGCTGTTTTTTTTTTTTTTTTTTTTTTTTTTTTGAATAAATAAGCCCTTTTAGGAAGAATTTTAAAAATGAGAACAACTTTTATAGTCAGTAACTGTCAGTATCAAAAAAATACTCTGGCTACTTTATTGGCATAAGTCCATGGATTTGTTAAATGAGGGAAGCTTCAGCTCACTGGCCCCTTTAGCACTGTTTCTAGAACTATTTCTGGTCGTGGTCCAGAAGGAACTAGACCATGTGGAACGTGCTGTTAGAAGGAGTGTGAAGAACAATCTTGTTATGGGTAATCTCTGTTTCCTTCCACCTCTATTCCTGCTCTTGGGCAATAAACAATTATGAAACTATTAAACATAAATGTATAATTGCTTAAATAATTAAGAAATTAAATATAAACCTATATATGGCTGAAGAAAACCATATTTATTCAGGCCCATGTACAACCTGTGACAGATACAAAGTTGGTCACTATCTTTTCATTTTACAATCCGGAGGGGCAGATAAAATACAAAATGTCATAATAGATGTTTAAATACAAGACATGTCATAATACAGGTGTCAGTGAAGTTTATGTCTTTCTTCTGACTGAAGGGATCATCTGAGATAACTGTTAAACTCAAAAAGCTTCTGAGATGTTACTCATTCCAAAATAATTCAGAAATGCAATTGATACAAATCAACGAGTGTAAAATTCTATATAATCAATTTCTGGAAGTCTTCAAAATTATTATGCTTAACTTCTTGATCCATTCACAAATACATTCAGGAAAGTAATAATATCTTTTCTTGTGTAACTGTATCTATGTTATTCTAGTGACTTTTGATGCATTGTGATCTCACATTGTGATGCATCAAAAGTCACTAGAATAACATAGATACAGTTACACAAGAAAATGTTTCTGTAATGTTTGGAAAATGTATTCAAGCTTTAGTCTTTAAGTAACTTTTTTTTTTTTTATATTTAGATGGGGTCTGTCCCTGTCACCAGGCTGGAGTGCAGTGGCATGATCTCAGCTTGCTGCAGCCTCTGCCTTCCAGGTTCAAGGAATCCTCCCACCTTAGCCTCCCAAGTAGTTGGGACTACAGGCATGCACCGCCATGCCCAGCTAATTTTTGTATTTTTTGTAAAGATGGGGTTTCACTATGTTGCCCAGTCTGATCTTGAATCCCTGGGCCCAAGTGATCCACCCACCTCAGCCTTCGAAAGTGTTGGGATAACAGGTGTGAGCCACTGTGTCCAGCTTAAGTAACTTTTAATAAAGGGCATGGCTTTGTTACTATCAATTTTAAGATAACCTTTCCCCAGACTCACCAATCTGAAACTGGCTCTTAAACCAAACTTGTATGCCTCAGTTTTGCAGTGATGCCTCTATTTGTTTGAACTGAAGAGTAAGGCAGCGGCTGACAATCCAGCAGCAATCTTCACAGGGAAAGCATGATCCTATTGTCTTTCCTAGAATTTCTTGCTCTTTAAAGTAATTTTGGAGGTGTCATGGTGGCCAAGTACATTTCTGTAACTTCCAATGACACTAATTCATCCTTAGGCGATAATCTGTGCTGAGAAAATAAAGCTTACTGGTTTATTTCTCTGAACTTCTCTAATTCGGTTTTCCTGTGAAGATTTTCTTGAAACTATATTTATTCATTTATATCTGGTTTTACAAGCTTTTTCTTATTAAAAACATCTTTACTATTTTGAGTCATTTGACATCTTTTTCATCATAAGCCAGTAATTCATTTCAAATACTCAAGTAGCTATTTATATTAAGCATTATCTTTGTACATTTTCATAAGGGTGGAAATCCTACAAATACTTTTTGAGGTTTGAAGTTTTTAATGTGTGTTTTTCCATTGGTAGACAAATTAAATCTTTAAGGGATTTGAAAAACTCACTTGAAAACAACTAGGATCTATACCATAATTAGAAAAAATGTGAACTAAGAAATACTTTTTTTTGTCTTTGGGTTAAATTTTTTTTTTTAAAGAAAGCATATTAAACTTTATCCATAACCATTCATTTTGAACAAAAGACCTCTGAAGAGATAATGGTTAGTATAGTAAACCATCCGGCCAGTTCATTTGTAATGGCCACACCATGACCCTGAGAGCAGAGAGAGTTATTAATTAAACAAACATCAAAATCCTTTAAAAAACGGGTTATAAAATAATTGTATCATTCAGCTTTTTTTTTTAATTGTGAGACTATTATAAAAGAAGAAAAACAGGCAACATGTGGCAACTTTAGTCAGCATTTCTGAACTGGGAATGATAAACACCTCTGCCTGGTTCTGGCATTTATCAGGACTGAGATATTATTACCACATAGAGTCACAGCATGGTTACTGTTATCATCAGAAAAAAGAGCCAGCTAATCTTAATGGTTTGTAAAGCCGTTACCTGCACTGGTCTGACATTTATCATGATCATTTTACCACATGGGTCCTACATAGCAAAGGTCTTTTATCTAGAAGGGACATCACTATGAATTATTATTTGCAGCTAGGTAGAAAATTGTATGTTGTAGATACCTTTTCTCATTATAAATCACATAGTCACATTTCACCATTTCCCCCAGAAAGCTGCTGAGCCTAGATTTTTTTGCCACAGCTTGTATTCTTCTCCCGTACCCCTTTCTTTTTATAGTTTCTTGAAAATATTAGCCATTTTTAAATTCTCACCTTTAATTTTTGAAGAACCACATATATGGTAGATGTAAATATGAATATACTTTCATTATAGTTAAGAAACTTTCCTGTACATTTTGTAAAAAGCCTACACAGTACTTTAGAAATTGAAGCTGATAAACTATCTACTTAAAAAAAAAAATATTCTCTCTTCTGACATGGTGGCCAGACTTTCTCTGTTCTTGACCTTGTCAATAGAATATTTACCAGTAGACCAGACAAAATTTCTCATGCTTGATTTGAAATACTCAAAACAGGCCATTTCTTGCCTGAAATCCTTAGCTTGGAAATACGTTCTGATGAGAAGTAAACCAGTTTTATTTTGTTAGTGAGTTCTTTCAGACTCAGTCTTAGTAAGTTATAATGGAGTAGAAGGTTCCTCCAACACATTTGTTTTATAAGATGCTTAGATTCTATCCCTAACTGTCAATGTTCTAATGACATACATTAACACATAGTATGGAAGAAATAAAGACACGAAAAGGTCTGATGTTTTAAAACCATGGGTTCAAGTCAGTAAAATGAAATGCATTAATTTGACAATGGAAAATTACAGTGCAAAGCCCAAGTTGTTTACCATGAAGAAAAAATGAACAAATCCTCTCTTTTAAAAAGATTGAGACAACTAATCTTCTGAAAGAGATATTTATATATTTTCTTCTTTCTCAAGTGTTCCATTAGGAATAAACAAGCCAGAAATTCTGTACTTTTATAATGAAGAGGGAGTAGAATTCTTTGCCATTTTTTCATTTAGAAAGAAATGTGCAAGAAGAATGTGACAATTTAAGCAAATCAAGATTGTTTCAAATGTATCACAAGCGGGACTTTGTGGGATATTTTATACTAGCACGTGAAGCAAACAGTAAATTTGAAAGGAGGATTTTCTCAATGGTCTAGTTCTGATGTGTTTTCCCATTGCTTTGTGTGTTTAAAAGAGGTTTGGATGTGGTGTTTAATATTGCTTCGACTCTTTTGCAAATGAGTTCTGGAAAAATATTCGCACATGAAGGAACGCTGGTGTGCTGCATTGCTGACAGCAGCTGGGGGGATATGAATGAAGAAACCAGATTCTCGAATCTGGATTTAGCAAGAATAAACACCTATCATTTCATTTAAAAAACTATCATTTTAAATATTTACAGGAAACAACAGTAGACCCCTCTCCCTTTGAAGAAGTCCAGTATTTTTCTCAAATGGCTTCATTCTTAAAAGGGGGAACAATAACAACTTTAACCTGAAGTACGGTAATTTGCAGTGACGTGTGTTAGTCTGCCTACCTTGCAACATTTGGTTCCATATAATCTTTTGTATTATTACAAGTTTCCTCCAAAGGAAACAGTGTCTGTTGCAGAGACTTGTGAAATATAAGCCCATAAATTTGGAGGCCAAGGGGAGGAGGTCATTTGTGAAATTAACCTGTACTTCTGCTGCTCAAAAGGAGTTGCACACAGTTTGGTGCGGTATTCTAAAATTTCTTTGTAAAATGGTGGCCTAATACTCCATCATACTGCTTTACCCGTCACATGAAGGGCTACACTGGTTTAAAACAAACAAACAAAAACAGCAAGCAACAAACAAGCCCCTTCATTCTTTTTCATTTCAGAATGACTCTTTTGTTTTAGTTTAACACCCTCTTGCCATTACTGTCCCCCAAATACTGTAACCTGGGAGCATTTACAATAATTAGTGAGGGGCTTTGCTGCCTGGGTTTTTCTCCTTTTCTGGGGAACTGGGTGAATTGCTGAGTGCTAATGAAAGTCGGAGACTTCTAGCAGTAGTTGAGCCAGGCACAGCGCCGGCAGACGCTTTAAGCTTCCCACTGTGCAGCAGTGCAAGCTTCCCCACTGTTATGTTTACCATAGTTTTAATGTCTGTGAAAAAATTCCTGATGCAACTGAATTATGTTATGCCCTTTTGTTTATCTAACCCTACCCTCCCTGCCTCAGTTTAGCCGATTCCTGTCGCCTCTCCCTATTACAGAAAGCTCCTCCTCAACTTTGTAACCATCTTACTACTGCAATTTTTGCCATGAGAGCCTACCTGGTTTGCAGCCTTGCCTGCAAAGCCTATCCAGAAGTTTCGCACAGATTACACACACCCCCTGCTCTACTTCTCTCACCTAACAGCAGACTTCCATCCTCTTCTCCACTGCATTTTAATTTCATTGGAGGTAATATTAAAACACCAAATTCCATCATCTGGCACTGGCAATAACAGCTTAAATTGCAAATGCACTTGATGAAGTGCGCTGTGTCTTTAAAAAAAACCTATAGAAAGACCTCAAACTCTCACTGCCAACTAAGATGAAAACAGCCAATCTGCAATGGGAGTTGCCCTTTTCTTAAAAACGGTTATCACTAAGAAAATGACCATTCCATTATATTGTAAATTGGTGAATTCACCAAGTGTGATGTACAGTGAAATTATTAATGAATATTCATACAACTCTTTCAATCCATTAACAAGACTTAAGACAATGAGGATGCAACTCATTCCCATTTAGATAGTATGTGTTGGGGGGTGGGGAATTAACAGGAAAAACGGTACTTGAAAAAGTTGAACTTTCATGTATCAAACTCCAGGTGCCAGTTTGAGGAGAATAACCAATAATAGCCATTTTTTACATATTTGATGGGACTGATTATGCAATGTGCAACTCTAAATGGCTTATAGCACATTGTAGCATGGTTCCATCCCATTGGCTACAGTAGGGTGCAGGCAGATGGATGACAGTGACAGGGAGAGAAGTGCTTTTGCTTAGCCGTGCGTTAAGATGCCATCCAGAAGCTCTGTGCACTGCAGACACTTCATTAGGATGCCAGGATAATGGTAAACTACCACTCAGAGTGACACCCCATTTCCTGCTTACTGAGCGCTCCAACCTCGGCAGATGTCAACAATCTCACAGTGCTACAGAGCAGACCTAACTTTCCAGCCACTTTGACTCCAATTTTTTCCTCCTAACAGTGCCATACATTATGTGCAATATGTAATGGCAAACACCTCCCCGAAAACAAAATCTGCACAATTCGTTATGACCGGAATGCTTCATTTTCCCCCCCTTCTTTTAAAAGATGAGGGACTGTGAGTTGGGCAAGAGAATGTGTCCATCCACTATCCTAACCTCAACATTGCTTGCTATAATTTCATTTGCTAATCAGTTCAAAGTGTTAATTGTGTGATGAACTCTGAATAATAGCAGTTAAACTCTGATCATGGGGGATATGACTGTTTATTTTAATTAATGTCCGTTCCAAAGGTAAGAGCTTTGGGAATTCTTTTGTTAAAGATTTGAGACTCGGTTTTGGTATGGTTTGTAGCTGTCTGCCAAAAAAAGGCTGACTTGAGCATCTGGATGGTATTTTCTCTGCAAATGTATAACTTGAGACCATTCGCACACCTCCTTACCAGCAAGTCAAGCCAAGAGAAACTTTTTTTTTGTATGATGTAAAATCCAAAATTCTTTTTATAAAGAACCAAGGTGTGGTTTAGATAGTGAAAAAAAATTTCCCCAAATGGAAAAAATAATACTCTGAAATCTATCATTACAATGCAATGATTGATTTACATTTTGTGACCCTAAGCATCTTCTTAGAAGCTCAAAGGCCCTTGTGAATGGCAGGACTAAAAATAAACATCCTCCACTGGGGCGTGTTATCATTTCCAGGTAAAGACGCAACTGTAAAGAAGTAGCCATAGGCAAAGGTCACACCCCAAAGAAGAATTTGAATGCAACTTTCAATGTGATGCCCTCTGCAAAGAGCTGATGCAAATTGTGACTTTGGTTTTAAATGGCATCTGGTTGGCAACACCTAACCACCTCTTGAAACTTGTCACTAAATTTGCTTCAAAGCAACAAAAATATAATCATTCCCAGAATAAATTAAACAGGGACTGACAGTCAACGTAGTGACAAAAATTTAAGAATGATTTACTCAAAGACATGTTGGTCTTAACTGGAAAGTGCCAGTAGTACAGCTGCCTGAGCTACTGAAGTATTGAACTAGAGAGGCTGCTTTCCTGAAAGCAGATAGAAGCAGCCTTATTTTTCTTCAAGTGTCTGATTTTTAGAATCAAAGCCTCAAGGCCCATGCCAACCAAAAAACTGGGCAGCTCTTTCCTACACAGCTAATGCTGTTTACAAGTAGTGTGAATGCTTCCCTTCTGCCCCTTCTCACCAGTCCCCTTCCTTCTGAGCCACACATCAAGACTACTCTTCAAACTGGGATAATTTAAAGACAGCAACTTCCATAAAGTAAAATAACTGAGGATACTGTAGGTAGAAGGCAGAAAGAAAGTCCCAATAATGGCACATATCCCCATAGGAATTGTAGTTCCATATGTAAAACATTAGACGGGAGAAAGGGTGGAGACTGGCAACATTCTTTCTTTAGGAAGATATTCTTGGAATTCTAATGCTTTATGCATTTTATCTTTTAGAGTGCCACAGAGTCAAGGAATTAGGGTGGGAGAAAATTCAATGTCAGGACACTAGGGCCCTAAGAGAACAAGTATGCTAGATAAGAATTAATGTAAGAGCTGCGATGATCAGTCTGCCATTTGAGTATAGCTCCAAACAACATGCTAAGGCTGGAGCTGAAGCAGAGGGTAAAAAGCAGTGTGCATAGAAGGTTCCATATATTTTTACCTTTTGAGATGAGTAAACATAACATTTCCAACAATGTTTGACCTACGAAAAAACTGCTTTCAAAGAGGACAATGCTCAGAAAAAGCTTAGCATTCTCACAATGATCACTAGACAATTAAGAAGCTACTTAGTATCTCTAATAGAATTCGAACACAAGAAGTGGAATGAGAAGGATCAGCAAGCCGTAAGGAGGGGACAGGGGAAGATGAAA
The DNA here is from genome assembly GCF_048565385.1 of Saimiri boliviensis. Classification (NCBI taxonomy): domain Eukaryota; kingdom Metazoa; phylum Chordata; class Mammalia; order Primates; family Cebidae; genus Saimiri; species Saimiri boliviensis. The sequence continues at coordinate 95,253,872 of NC_133453.1, forward strand.
AGATCACTAGGATAAGATGACAATTATATAGATGATTTGAGGAAGAACAGTGTGAAAACTAAAAATGCAAAACAAAATAAGATTTTGCACTGAAGTTCAAATTGTTGCTGCAGAAAAATTAGGTCAGTGATACAGATGACAAACCAGAGCAGTTTTCCCAGAATATGGAGATATAAAAAATGATGAGGAAGAAGACATTTTGGAAGTCAAAAAATGGAGAGATTATCTACAGCTTATAAGTGTACTTGAAGAAACTAGAACATTTGAAAAATACGCAATAGTCAAGCACCAAATTAGGAAAACTCCTGTGAGTTAAAAAGCTCTCTCGGTATTGAAAATGACAGCGAGGTTCTAAGCAAATATAATGGAGTTGGTATACTATCTTGATACATTCTGGCAAAACCTTCAAAGGACAAGGATAAAGCATCATTTTACAAATATTCTGATAAAAAGAAGGCTAAAAAAATAAACATTTAGGCTTTCCTAACACTTTTCTCACTAAATCCTACATGAAAACAAGGTACTATCTACTAAATTTATAGTGAAAAAATGTGGCCCTCAAATTGTGTGCATACTCAAAATTGTCTTTTGCATGTTAAAATAACAAAGATATTCTCATGTATGCAAAGATGTATAATCGGACTGCTTTCTTGAAAAGTTTACTTGAAGGCTTATGTAATTCAAGTGATGAATCAAAATTTACAACTCAAGAATAGAGACAATGTAAACAAAACTAAGCATCTTCTTTCCTTAATTTGGATCTAAAACTCAGAAGGCCTCATCGGATTATTTCTCTCTGGCTTCCACTTAGCTCTCGGTGACAGGAAATGCCTTTCTTGTGATCCACTCTTGATGGTTCAGGTGAAAGGGCTCTGGGGCATTTGATCATTATTTAAAACCATGACTGGTGCTATTCATTCTGGAGTTCGCTAGAAAACAACTTTGGAACATTGTTCTGGAGAGATACTAAGCAAGTGTTTTCTTCTCTTAAAAATCAAAGCTGCAGAGAGCGGTAGAATGTTGACTTCTCTTTGTAGGAATACTTGGCACACCTGCTTTGTATCTATAATAACGGTATTGAAAATAACTGAGTGGAGGGCACATAAAGTGATAAAGACTAGAAAATCAAGCAATTAGGTGTATTTGCACAGATCAAATAACTTCTAGCCAAATCGTGTACTAGACTTTCCTCTAGGTATTTCTGTTGTAGTCTTTTATTTAGTGAATATATTCTAAACTCAAGAAGCAAAGCCTAAGTTTGCCACTACCTTCTACTGGGGGAAGTTATTGGGCATAGGGGCACTTGTAGAGAAAGTACAGAAGATATAAAATGCCTTTAGACTATATATTTGCAGTCTGAAGGAGGACCAAGGACCCTGCAATATCATATATGTAAATATGTTCTAGTTTCATATTCTGATTTCTGGCTCTTCCTCAATCAAATTCTTTCTCAGGAACTTTTATTGCCTATTGGACCGAGCCTCCAAAGAGTGGAAAATAAAACCTATACACACAACACTAGTTCATGGATTGGAAGTCATAATAGTATTTCTAAGTTTAAAAAAAAAAAAGCTGTTCATTTCAAAATATTTGCATTGAAACACATATTTTTCCTCATACCTGAGCCTTTAAGCCATATCAATCCCTGTTTTCTTTTAGAAAAATAGGTCCATTAAAGTTTTCTATACTGGTAGAGAAAAGCAGAGAAATAAGGTAGTCATCCAGCTGACTGATATGCCTAAACGTTAATTTTGCCTCAATTGTTCTACATGTATTAAATGCCCATTTAATATCCGTTGATTAACTAGTCCAGACAATTGACTCAATTCTTTGGTGTACCTTACATGCAAAAGGAGCTGAAAAAATTTTCTTTACAGTTAGCATTGATAGTTAGCTCCCAGTTTTAGTCCACAGGAGCACAAGGAACCAAAAGTTAAATATTTTGAAAGCAGAAGTTGTAGGACAAGCAAGAATTGAGGGTTTTGGCTCAATTTTAAGTCAAAATTGGTGTTAGATTTGTATGGACCACTAATTTGAAACAAACAGTAGGATGCCAGTGTATCAGGAATATTTAAGAGAGCCCCCTGTTGGTTAATTTTAGAAATGTATTCGGATTCCTTTACGTCTCCCAGATGACCAGACATATTTAAGCATAGGAAATTGGCCCTGTGATTTAAAGTGATTTGGGATGGGGGCAAAGTAAGCCTTTATATGTCATTAATACCATTTTCAGAAAGAGTAATTTAATTTTCAGTGTTAAGGGATATAAAACGACAATATTAATTTCCAACAAATGTAAGCAATGTGGGAAATATTTTAAACAGAATTAATCTAAAAAGTAAATGTGTGCATATTACAGTGAGATTCCTTATGGGTTGGGAGTGACTGCTGTATTGAGAGGCTAGTGCTTTGAAAGGGCTTCTTTTTTTTTTTTTTTTTTTTTTTTTTGCAGGGGGCGGGGTGGGGGGACGTAGTCTCCCTCTGTTGCCAGGTTGGAGTGCAGTGTGGCACGATCTCATCTCACTGCAACCTCTGCCTCCCAGGTTCAAGTCATTCTCCTGCCTCAGCCTCCTGAGTAGATGAGATTACAGGTGCATGCTGACACGCCCTGCTAAATTTTTATATTTTTAGTAGAGACAGGGTTTCAACATGTTGGCCAGGCTGTTCTTGAACTCCTGACCTCGTGATCCACCCGCCTCAGCCTCCCGAGTTGCTGGAATTACAGACTTGAACTACCGCGCCCAGCTCTCTTTCATGTTTTCTACCTGCAATTTCTGACTGAATTTGTAAAGAGAATATTGCTATTTTCTCATACAATTAAGCAATGGTCCTTTTCACTGGTAGACATATTCCAGGACTTTAGAAATTAAAAAAAAAAAATAAATAAAGGACGCAAATGTTATTCTTTTCCAGCTAACATAATTTTTTTTTTTAAAAAAAGTAAACATCAGCTTCTCAAGGGAGATTTCGATTTGAAGACTGTTTATTATATCATTTGAATAGGACTAGACCTGGCCTTTTGACTTTGAACCACTACCAAATTTCAGGCTGTGAGGAAATTGTTCTACATTTCCTGACAAATTGAGTTAAGCAGACATTAAGTGGGCTTTAAGAAAACAAATGGCCATCTTTATCACAGGTGGACACTGATGGCTTAATGGGGCCTGGGCTGATTGTATCACTTCTAATGGCTTGACGGGAAGCATTAGGGTTTTTGCATAAAGAACTGGCATTGCGAACCCTGCTAACACAGACCTGTCAAGCGCTCTGTATCCCTTTGTGCACGGAAGCAGATGTTTGTATGTATACTATGAACTGGCATTAGAGCAAGCGACAGATGCCTGTATGAATGCCAGGTTTGTGAATTTTTACAGCAGGAGCATGTTCTGAGGAAGTGCAGCCCTGCCCTCTATCATAGGTAATTCCCAGTGGAACTTGCTAAATCCCAGCTATGTTTTCATTACTTGGCTTTCCTAGCAACTGGATGAATGTGTCTATCCTGAAAATGCAGGATGAGAGCCCTACCAAATTCTTACAGATTTGCAAATAGCTCGGCTGTGTTTTGAACTTGGACTTTCCAGGCAGTGCTTTTGCTCTGTAATCACAACCAACTTACTCAGAGGAACGGGTGGTATTACAGCTCTCTAATTAAAACTTACTTCAGTGTTGATCTGTTAGGTCTCCCCCATGGTCGCCCTACATTCCCACCCCCCACTCCCTAGCAAATTCGACTTTGCTGTGGAGGTTTGCTTTCCTGCAACATTCAAAACTTACACTCTAGTTGTCTGTCAACAATAGAAACAGGTAGCTTGCAGTCCATTAAACAAACACAGTGCCCCCCTCACTTTTATTTGACATTTTATTTGGCTGTGACAAATGAGCAGCAGTTGGATTATAACATAATTTGTCTTGTCTTTATTACCAGCACAAAGGACACCATTCATTAATTATTCTGCCGTTGCAGCTTAACACTGACTGGAAAGGTCTCTCTTCGGACAGATGGCGGGGACGATGTTATTTATATCAATCAGCCAAAATCCTCAACAAGGATTACTGTTCCTGAGACTACAATGATTTATTTCTTTTTACCTCACCCTCCCTCAACCCCTTCTGCTTTCAGAGATTTCTCTATAAAAACGAAATTTGATGGGAATCTTAAAGCAAAGCCATATTTAACCTGTTAGCTTGCAAAACAACATGCATGCTACATCAGTTTAACTACATGACATTAGCTGCATATTTTTTAAGCTGCTCGGCGTTTTTTTGATCTTCCATTCTTGAGAGAAAGATTAACTGAAGGTCTCAGGGCAGCAAGTTCAGCAGAAGTTTGCCTCTTCTGTGACATTGTATTGCTGTGGCCCATGGGACCCCCCAGTAAGGATATTGTGCTGTCAAGATTTTTTTTTTTTTTTTTTTTTGTCTCTGCTGAGATAAGATGATCCATGCTATTTCAGAGTCCAGAAGACTTTCTGCAAGATCAGTTAGGGTATTCCATCAAAATAAAAAGAACCAATAAAACCTCCCCAAAAAAGCAGAAAGAAACACCCTTACTCTCCCTGTCTAAACTGGAATCAAATCAAATGAGCGAAGGATGTCCTTTGATTTCTCCTGGATCCACATTTTCATTAAGTGTCACAAGGTGGTTATCAGGGTGGTAGTGTATAGTGGATGATTTACCTTGCTTGTTTTGTGTTGTTAACGATTCTGTCCAATACGTGCTGATCAAGCACTAATAAAAGACTAGACCAAACCCAGATGTGACATTCTTGTACACATTTTTCAATAGTGCTTCTGAGATGTGACCATTTCTCTCTCTAATTAAAATGTTTAGGAGAGAAATGTGTGCAAAAAAGTGTACAGATTATTGAGGCTAAGGCACTGGAAGTTTTTTTTAAGTTTTCTGCTTCAATATAATAAAGAAAATAATGCAGAAAGTTTTTTGTCTTCAGAAATTATTGGTATAACCTTGCTATCCTGATTAGTTTGCAAATATTAAAAGTCCCATCAAGACAAATATCAGCAACATGCAAATACCCTTGCAGGTTGTGATTAAGATTTTAAATGTATCCTTTTGCTTTTAGTTAATGAAAAACAAAGTCTTGGAGGATCTAAGTTGTAATTTATTAAACATGAAAGGCTCCTTGATGAAATATAGAAATGAGATATATTTTGCATTTCAAAGATTTAAGCTGACAACTTACTTGCATGCAAATAAGAGCAAGATTTGTAAAAATATTTGAAAAGAAATTATTCCTGAATGTACTTATTACAATAATGTGGCATGTAGATAAGAGAAACACACAGCATTAAAAGACATTCATTTCTCCAAAGTCTTAAAATTAGCTTCTTTCTGCCATTGTGTATTAATGTTCTTCTTCAGGAATGCAGCATATTAAAGAACTGAACAGAATTAGTAATAAATTTGTTAATTACAAATTTAAGCAACACAACTGTGTTGTTTTCCCAATATGTTTTTTTTTTTCAAAAGCAGAATTGCTAATGCATTTTAATCATTTATGTATAAACATTTGAGGATAAAATATTCTGAAGTTTATCAATTTCAAGAGCTGTTTATTTGCTAGCAAAATAGGCCATGTTATACAACATATATCTTATCATTTTTGCTCATCAAATCCCCATTTGCTGAATGCAAATTTCCCTGGTCTAAGTGCTCTTGCACCTCAATTTAAATGAATAATAGGATCGACTCTATTAAAATCAGTTTAAGGTTGCCATGGGTGACATATCAGTAGGGTTAAAATGAGGAAAAAAAGGTCACAGAATCAGTCCTTACAACCTGTTTTTTCTTTATCATAATGAAGCATATGTAAGGCTCGACGAAGGCTTAAATAACAATATGTCACTTAGGCAATACTTTAGTTTGTGGGCCTTCTTAAAAAAATCTTTTTTTAACCACAATGTATTCCAAACAAAATAAACGTAAAATTATAGTGCCATCAATAACTCTGGGAATGTATTCAGTTGCATTGAAAATTAGAGAGTAAGCTCTTCTGCTATTACACCAGACTGGCAGATTGTGGATTCGTTAAAATAACAGAAAACTCCTCAGAAAAAGGAGAAGTGAGTACGTTTGCTGCTGTAAATCTCTTCTTATAAGGATCCATCTAGGTGTTATAATCAAATTAACAAAATATATAGGAAGTAAACTCAAATGCTTCATCAGAGAAAAATTTTGTGTGCTCTAACAAGATTGAAAGATCATTCATGTAGTTATTGGTACGTACTGAAACACCAGCACCAGACTTGGAAGATATCCTAGAGCTAAGCTTCTGGTTGTAGTTTTAGGCTTTTGAAAGCTGAGCAAGCAAGAGTTTGGGGCTGCTGGAATGTATGTGTGTGCACACACACACATGCACATACAGTCATACACATATGTGTGTGTATGTATATATGTGATCATGTTTTTGCATTTTTACATTTTTAAAGTCAATTCTATTTCTTAAAGTCACAGTCCATGCTGATTTTATATTATTTATGATTCTCATTTGGCTTTCACAGAATCACATTTTTGTTACAAGTGTTGTAATTCCTATCTTTTTAAAACCTGCAATAAAAGGGAAAAAAAAAAACCCTCCTTATTTGCTAAGGTTACAGTGTTAGTTTAATTTTCATAGGAGCGGTGGAATATTTTGAAGTGAGTAACATTTACCAAGTCATTAGTTTTATGCAAACTAGGAAGGAAGATGAAAGAAAAAAAATTATCAATTATTTATAGATTGTTAAAATGTATCTTAGTGCACTGCTACTGTATAGAAATGACAATTAGCCAAACTTACCTTCTTTAATTAATAATGCATACATTATGCTCTTTGGGCAACTAATCACCAGCTCTACAAATTTGTTTGACACTGTTGAAGATACCTATCACATGGGTTAAAAAAAAGAACAATGCTCTACCAGCTGCAGGCAACTTTTAGCCTTCTAGCAATACTTAAACTGCTGTAGCAGTTCCAAGGAGCAAAATGGTGGTCCTATAGCTGCTTGATACTATGAATATGACACCAAGCTGCAGAGTGCTGCCTGCCATGCCTCTGCCACCAACGAATGCATTGTTTATCTCAAATTGCTTACTTAGAGACAAAAACCCTCAATCTCTATCTCCTATGTTAACTTCTGTAATCTTAGAGTGAAAAATTCTTGTAGGTAAATCGGTCCTGTTGTCTTAAAGCTGCATTGACCATATTTTCTGAACAAAAATAGGAACATATGGTTGGATAAAAGGAAGAACTATGTGAAAAGTGAACTATTTATAGAGAATCTGGATGAATGGCCACTACGCTTACCACGGAAAATTCCGATCAAACCTGTGATGGCAGCCTTTTGTGGCCGTAACTGCACAAACGTATTTTTAATAAAACAGAAGCATTTATTCATAATAGCTTTAGGACTGGAAGGAAACGTCAAGACAAATTTTCAAAGAAATTTGCCTTCCTCTGCATCTTTTCATACTTTAAGAACTGCAAATCTAGTCTCCTCATTTTACCCATAAATCTGAAGGCAATGGCAGCTACTGGAAAGTTTGCAAAAGTTTCATGTATGCTACTAAATTCACATAAAGGCCCAGCCATTCTATTTGTCAGAGGTCACTAAAGCATCATATCATATTGAACTGCATCCTTAAGCGGTCAACAAGCCAACTGACAGTGGGACCAGGTAGACACTAAGCTGTCACTGATCTCCCCCTAGAGTCACACACACCACAATGAGGTGGCAGCTTGTAGCGTTTGGAAGGAGAAATGAGACTGGTGCAGCTCCATCACATATGGTGTTTAACAGACTACACTTCCCATTTGCTCCTTCGAAAGGTGTGCATTTTCAAGGGATAATGCCAAGTGTTCTTTGTGCTATGGTGTCTTTGCACTGAAAGGTGATGTGTCTGACACATTTTGGCAGGCTACTATGAAGAGATTTAGAATTTTCTACTGACTTTCAATAAGATTTCAGAGAATACGATTGTTCCTTATCAAAGGTAGCAATCTGTCTTTTGGGAGGCTAGGATCACAGTTCTGGAGTGAACTGAGAAGCATGGATTTTTATTGATGATATTTCTCATTGCCCTGTAAAATTTCTGTTTTGTTGCTTTTTATGTAAATATATACTGATTTGTGGCTCTGCCACCTATATAGGCTTATTTTAAGGAGATTTGGAATTAGAGCTTTGAAATGTGGGTACAGGAAAACTAGAACATGTCTCTCTGGTGAAAGTGTCTCCTCTTTTTCAGCTGTTTTAAATGAAATGCAGACTAAGAGTCAGCGGAAAGGCAGGGGACATAGAGGCCCAAGTAAAGAACCAATTCTACATGTAAACTGAAGAAAACTTTTATTTCTATCATGAACATTGGGTATTTCCCCACCCACCATTTAGAAGAATTTCTGTTAGTCTTTTGTGAAAGATTGCTCTCATTTATTTAACTCATGCCACATGGCTTAGCTCTGTAACCAGTATAGGGTTACTAGAGATTAAAATGAAATCCATTTTGTATCTATGGAAATACCAATCGGGAATTTAAGCTAGAATTGCTGCAAGTTTTCCACATTATTGTATAAAATTGCTCGATTTATTAATGCTGGGCATACTTTAACTACTCCATGTTTTGCCCTGGTCAGTGGTTACCTGTCAAAATGCAGAACAATTTTTCAATATTCTGTGCTACAGAGAAAAATATTGTGTGGATTTTTTCCATGTTTTTGTTTGTTATAAGCTGAGTATTTGCAATAATTTATGGAAAGTCTTGGAATTATAAATATTAAGGCATTGCCAAATGATTTAACTATCCCTACATGGCAAATTGTCTTTAAACACTACCATTTTTTTCCTTTATTTTTTTTTTTTATCATTTACTTGTGGACCAGAAACACTTGCAGGCTCTTGCCCCTGGCCTTCTGTGAGAATGTTAGTTAGCAATGCTCATAAAAACTCAATTCATCAATGTGAACATAATTTGCTATGAACAGAAAGCTCACAAAAGGGTGAATTTGTCAGATAGACAGGTGGCCTGAGATCTCTCCCTGATACTGAATGATATGAATAATAGATTCTGGTAAATGTATGCCAAGACTTGAGCTGTAAACACAGCTGCCTCCATTCCCTTCCAGAAAAACAGCTTCGAGGACGAAAGCACAGGAACCACAGTTCCACCTGAGGACCTAAGCTTGTACACACACACACACACACACACACACACACACACTCCCTAATTCAAGAAACAAACAACATCTATAAAAAAAGACAGAGTTGGAGGAATCTTCATGCTTTTCTGCTTCTATGAGAAAGACATTTTCAAGCTATCTTGGGCAGAGGAGACTAGACAGAACAGAAAAAGGAAATAGATTTTCCTAATGGCTCTGGTTCTATGTTATTCAAATGTCTTATTTTATAAAATACACAAATCAACAGAGCTAATAAACTTTGCAATATTATAACCCCTGTTTTATAATGAGCAAAAATAAGAGAGCAGGTTGACTCTATGCAGAAGCACTGTGCTTGAAATCATCCTAGTAATTCATGGCTATTTGTCTTATGGGTTATTAAGTATTTATTAAGGTTCAAATGTAATGTAGCCTTTTCTCCAATTTACTCTGAACTTTAAAAATCTGTTTTGCAAATTGTTTTCCAGGTAATGCACATACCCACTTAAGAGCCGAATCTCAGGATTTTTGAAGATTCTGGTTGAGTGAAGCGTATATATTTTTTTAGCCTTTATGGATACTGGTGGATATAGGTTGACCTATTCTGATAGCACTTATGATTGACTTTTCTAATCAACTACCAAAGACATTGGATCAGACTTTCCTACTTACTACAGCAAAGCAGTGTTTCTTTTTTTTTTTTTTTTTTTTTTTTTGAGACGGAGTTTCGAGATGGAGTTTTGGTTACCCAGTCTGGAGTGCAATGGCGTGATCTCGGCTCACCGCAACCTCAGCCTCCTGGGTTCAGGCAATTCTCCTGCCTCAGCCTCCTGAGTAGCTGGGATTACAGGCACGTGCCACCATGCCCGGCTAATTTTTTGTATTTTTAGTAGAGATGGGGTTTCACCATGTTGACCAGGTTGGTCTCGATCCCTTGACCTCGTGATCCACCCGCCTCAGCCTCCCAAAGTGCTGGGATTACAGGCGTGAGCCACCGTGCCCGGCCAAAGCAGTGTTTCTTAAAGTAGAATACGTATATGTTATTGGTGGCATAAAAGACATTTAATGGTTATTTAGTTTAATGCATATTTAAAAAAACCACAAGTAACACTTAAAAATGTATGCTTTCATAGATATTATTGCTTAGGATAAAGCTAAATATATTTAAGTATAAAAGTCATTTGCTTTTAGGAAAAATCTTTAACATTGATATTACTGAAAATAAAATCAGTGAAGTTAGCATATGGATCAACGAAGTTTGGGAAAGTTGACAATCTCTTTCCAATCACCAAAATCACATAAATGATCTTATCAAAAGTAATTAGGATCACAGAGCCATGGAATATAGAATCATGACATTTTTAGAGTTGGAGTAAACCTTGGAAAACATTCTGTTCTCTTCTCTAATTTTATGGATGTAAAAACTATGACTCAGAGGGATTAAGTGAATTGACCAAGACACCTATGTAGTTATGGGCAGAGATGAAATTAGAAACCAGGGCCTCTCACAGGCTAATGCTCACTGTTGTGAGGAAGAAAGGAACAAACTCGGTTTGAAATGTTGGCATCACTTCCCATTCACTTATAATTCTAGAAGGAATACTGAATATTTTTTTTTTAAGGAACGCTTTGACTCTTTATTGACAAGAAAATTTCTTAAACTACTTGCTAGTATTTACTTTCGCTTTCTCAAGATATATACTCCAAACAGGAGTTAAGTTTGGTTTAAAAGAAAGTAAGTCATTTTTCAAAGTGTAAATAGAGGCAAAGATATTCTTTCTTTTTTGGATCCTCCTCCCTCCCTCTCTCTCTCTCTCTCTCTCCTCTCTCTCTCTCTTTTTCTTCAGACAGGGTCCTGCTCAGTCACCCAGGCTGGAGTGCAGTGGCATGATCACAATTCACTACTGCCTCCATCCACCCAAGCTCAGGTGATCTTCCTACCTCAGCTTGCCAAGTAGCTGGATTACAGGCATGTGCCTCCATACCTAATCCTTATGTTTTGTATAACAGAGACAGGGTTTCACCATGTTGCCCAGGCTGGTCTCAGACTCCTGGGCTCAAGTGATCTGCTTGCCTTAGCCTCCCAAAGTGCTGGGATTACAGACATGAGCCACTACACCTGACTTCTTTTGGATTTTCATAAGAAAGCATCTTTTCCTTTTTCCACATGACTTTTTGATTTTTATTATCAGTTGTACACATTGTCTTTTCCCTGTCAAACTGGTAGAATTTTGCATGCAGGTACTACATGTTATGTATCTTTGATTTTTAAAATTTCTTAGCTCAGCATCTTGCATGTGATAAGTACTCAATAACTATTCATTATATGAAGGCACAATGAATTCAATTCCTCAAATTCCTGGTCTGTGGTTCCATTAAATACAAAGATTACTTCATCCAGTCCCATCAGATTAAATCCATCAAATATTTAAAACTTTTGCCAAGTACTTAATCTAAATTAAAGAATGTTCTAGGTGCCATGGGTGGCAGAGATAGTGAGCAGAGTTTAGCCTTTCAACCACACCAACTAGAAGGGGTGATATGACAGAAATAATTAAAATGCAAAGCACAGGAAAATGGTACAAATTTCCGTGGGTATTTGAGGAAGAAAAATATATCTGCCTGGGAGAATCCAGAAAAGTTGTATGCAAGTAGGGATGAGGGTTGCAACAACCAAGGAGCCTTGCTTCATTCCTCACAGCAATGTCTAAAGATAAATAAAACAATACACAGTCCATGGTTCCACATGCATGATTCAATTAACAGACACACTAACCATATATTCCAAAACACTTGGTGTTCACCACACATAAATCTCTGAGCAAGCCTGAATTCTCTATTCCATCTATTTTGCTTTAAGCCTAATTAACTGGCACTCTGGGTTAATATTAGAATTATTGGAACCATGAAGATGAACAACGAGCACCAGAACCATGTGTGATCAAAACACAGTAACATGTACTGAAACATATCATAAATGGTCTTTCAATCACTTTCATTTTCCTTGAAGTAAATTTTAGGTGGTAATCATAAACTGAGATGCACAAATCTTAAATGTGTAATTTAATTGTAGACACATCTCATTTGATTATACTTTGCTTTACTGCACTTTGCAGATATTGTGGGTTTTTGTATTTGCAAATTGAAGGTCTGTGACAACTTTGGTCGAGCAAGTGTATTGGCACCTTTTTTTCCAGCAGCATGTGCCCACTTTGTGTCTCTGTGTCACATTTTGGTTATTATTTCAATATTTCAAAAGTTTTCATTACTATTTTATCTGTTATAGTGATCTGTTCAGTGATCTTGGATGTTACTATTGTAATTGTTTTGGGATGCCACAAATTGCACCTGTATGAGATAGCAAACCTAATAAATGTATGTGTTCTGACTGCTCCACTAATGGGTCGTTCTTTTGCTTCTCTCTCTTCTCAGGCCTCCCTATTCCCTGCAATATAGCAATACTAAAATTAGGCCAATGAAAAAACCTACAGTGACCTCTAAGAATTCAAGTCAAAGAAAGAGGTGCATGCCTCTTTTCCTTTAAATCAAAAGCAGAACTTGATTAAGCTTAGTGAAGAAGGCATATCAAAAGCCAAGATGGGCCAAAAGCTAGGTTGCTTCTGCCAAAGAATTAGCCAAGTTGTGAATGCAAAGGAGAAGTTCTTGAAGGAAATTAAAAGTGCTACTCCAGTGAACATGTGAATGATAAGAGAACAAAACAGCCTTCTTGCTGATATGGAGAAAATCTGAGTGGATTGGATAGAAGATCAAAGCAGCCACAACATTCTCTTAAGCCAAAGCATAATCCAGAGCAGGACCCTAATTCTCTTCAATTGTATGAAGGCTGAGAGAGGTGAGGAAATTGTAGAAGAAAAGTCTGAAGCTAGCGAAGGCTGCTTCATGAGACTTTTAAAAGAAAGCTGTGTCTACAATGTAAAAGCACAAGGTGAAGCAGCAAGTCTGATGTAGAAGCTGCAGTAAGTTATCCAGAAGATCTAGCTAACCTACTTGATGATGGTGGCTACACTAAACAAATTTTAAATGGAGATGAAACAGTGTTGTATTATAAGATACCATCAAGGACTGTCATTGCTAGAGAAGAGAAGTCAATGCCTGGCTTCACAGCTTCAAAGGACAGGCTGGCTCTCTTGTTAGGGGCTGATGCACCTGGTGACTTTAAGTTGAAACCAGTGCTCATTTACCATTCCCCAAATCCTAGGACTCTTACAAATTATGTTAAAGCTACTCTGCTTGTGTTCCAAAAATGGAACAAGAAAGCCTGGATGACAGCATAGCTGTTTGTAGCATGGTTTACAGAATGTTTAAACCTACTGTTGAGACCTACTGCTCAGAGAAACAGATCCTTGAAAATGTATAACTGTTCATAGACAATGCATGTAGTCATCCAAGATCTCTAATGGAGGTGTACAAGGAGACTAATGTTGCTTTTATCCTGCTAATACAATATCCATTCTGTAGCCCATGGATCAAGGAGTAATTTTGACTTTCAAGTTTTGGTCTTTAAGAAATACATTTCATAAGGCTATGGCTGCCATAGCTAATGAGTCCTCTGATGAATGTGGGCAAAGTAAATTGAAAGCCTTAGGGAAAGGATTTACAATTCTAGATGCCATTAAGAACATTCATGATTCATAGGCAGAAGACAAAATAGCAACATTAACTGGAGCCTGGAAGAAGTTGATTCCAATTCTCATGGATGACTTTGAGAAGTAAAGATGTCAGTGGAGGATGTAACTCTAGATGTGGTGGAAATAGCAAGAGAACTAAAATTAGAAGTAGAGCCTGAAGATAAATAACTAATTTGCTGAAATCTCATGTTAAAACTTTAATGATGCAAAGTTGCCTCATTTGAATGAGCAAAGAAAGTGAGATGGAATCTATCCCTGGTGAAGATACTGTGAAAATTATGAAAATAACATGATTTAGAATATTACATGAACTTGGTTGATAAAGCAGTGGCAGAGTTTGAGAGCATTGACTCCAATTTTTAAAGCAGTTCTACTGTGGGTAAAATGCTATCAAGTGGCATTGCACACTAGAGCAATTTTCTGTGAAAGAAAGGGCCCATGATATGGCAAATTTATTTGTTGTCTTATTTTAAGTAATTGCCACAGCTACCCCAATCTTCAGCAAGCCCTCACACTGATCAGTCAGTGACCATTAACAGAGAGGGAAGACCCTCCATCAGCAAAAAAGATTATGACTCACTGAAGACTCAGATGACCATTAGTATTTTTAAGCAGCAACGCAGTCTAAAATCAAGGCCTGCACATTGTTTGCATAGACAGAATGCTATTGTATACTTAATGGACTAAAATATAGTATAGACATACCTTTTATATACACTTTTATATGGAAACCAAAAAATTTGTTTGACTCACTTTGTTGCAATACTCACTTTATTGGAATAGTCTGGAACTAAACCTGCAATCTCTCTGAGGTATGCCTGTAAGTTTTGACAAATGTAGGCCCTCACATAACCAACACCAGCTGAGTTACAGTACATTTTTCTCACCCTGAAATTGCCTGCATACATCTTTCCAGTCAATCTCCGTCTCCCTCATATGCAACCATTGTTCTGATTTTAGTCATAATTTCACTTATTCTTGAATGTTTTATAAATGGAATCACATAGGTATATACTCTTTTGTGTCTGGATTCTTTAGCTCAAGAAAACATTTTAAAGATTCATCCATATTGTAGTCTATAGCCCCAGTTCATCCTATTTGAATGCTCTGTGATTTGTTGACAAATCCTTTTGATGAGCTTATGAGTCATTTTTCAGTTTTTGGCTATGATGAATAAAGCTTGTAGATTCTTGTATATATCATTTTGGTTGACAAATGTTTTAATTGCTCTTTGGTATACAATTAGGAGGAGGATTTTGGGGTCATGGATTAGCAATATGTTCAGTTTTTAAGACACAAATGCTTTTCTAAAATGATTGTACCATTTATTCTCTCATTAGCGATGTACAAGGGTTCCAGTTGCTCACTATTTTCACCAACATTTGGTATCAATAATCTTTTTAATTTTAGCCTTTTTGGTGGGCATAAGCTTATATCCCATTGGGATTTTAATTTCTATCCACTGATAACTTTTAATATCGAACTTTTCATGTCTTCATTGATTATTTGTATATCTTCTTTCTGAAGGACTATTATTCTTTTCCCCATTTGCATAGGGTTGTTTGACTTTGCCTTATTAATTTGCAGGAGTTGTTCATATTTACACACCCACACTATATATATATATATATATATATATATATATATATATATATATATGTGTATATATATATGTGTATATATGTATATATGTATATATATGTATATGTATATATGTATATATGTATATATGTATATATGTATATATGTATATATGTGTATGTATATATATGTATATATATGTATATATGTGTATATATGTGTGTGTATATATATATATATATGTGTATATATATATATGACACCTTTATCAGATATTTGTTATGAACATTTTCTCCCAATTTATGGCTTGCCATTTTATTTTCTTAATGGTGACTTTTCTAAAATCCAATTTATATTTTTATACTAAGATTGTGTTAGGCCAGGCGCAGTGGCTCAGGCCTGTAATCCCAGCACTTTGGGAGACCAAGGGAGTGGATTACTGGATTTCAGGGTTTTGAGACCAGGCTGGCCAACCTGATGAAACCCCATCTCTAATAAAAATACAAAAATTATCCAGGCATGGTGGCACATACCTGTAATCCCTGCTACTTGGGAGGCTGATGCAGGAGAATCGCTTGAACCCCAGAGGTAAACGTTGCAGTGAGCTGAGATTGCAGCACTGCACAAATTTTGAAATCAAAATTTATCACAGATAAATTTATCACAGATAAAATCTACCTGGGTGACAGAGCGAGACTCCATCTCAAAGAAAAAAAAAAAGATTGTGTTATTGCTTTCCACATCTTGTCTAAGAAAATCTTTGCCTACTCCACAGGTCTCAAAGGTGTTCTACAGTATTTATTTTTCTATACACTATATAGAACTGAATGTTACCTTTAAGTCAACTCAAACATTGTATATGTTGTAAGAATCAGGGTTTTTTTTTTTTTCCTTTTCATATTCTTACCAATGTTAAATCTTCCCCATGATATAGCATCAAGTTGCCCAGGTTTTAAGCTGGCACAGTCATGGGGCTCATATCGTGTGGTTCCCTTTTCTTAATTTTTCAGTTTAAATAATTTGTAATGCCTCTTATATCTTATAGCTCTTTAGAATAGAAGAGAAAGTTCATTAGCAGGCATTCTATTATGAAGAGAAGCACATACTTCCTTTCCGATATACTTTTTAACTGAACTCTTCAGTAATTCTTGAAAGTACAGGAATGCAGAATTGCTGTGACTCAATAACTTCTTGACTTGCTCACTTATTCAAACTAGAATTTCAATCAACTCTAAATTACGTGTTTTACCATTGTCTTTGGCTATCTCTACTGTTGGCAAAGCAAATAATGTAGAAATTCATTTATTTAACTTATTTCTCAGACTGGAGTGTAACAGGGTTCCATGGCAAGTAGAGGAGGGCCTAGTATCATACTGTACTGCCTTTTTGGCCCAGATTTCAATTTTACATGTATCAGTGGACCTGAGTTTAGTTTCTGCCTCTTTTTATTGAATGAGTTTCACTCAAGTGCACAGTATTGCTAAATTTTGAAATAAAAATTTATCACAGATATCATGTGATAAAATATATCACAAAATACCTGTAGTGGCATCCATTAGTTAACATCATTTGAGTTTTCTATTATACGGCAATGGGCATGTGTCTCATATTTGGGCTCTTTTCATCCATGAATTGTGAAAGTTCCTTGTATTCTAACTGTGAGCCACTTTATGAGTTTTCATCTGTCATTTACGTGTGTTTTTATGTTTCATTTTGATTTTTTTTTAAAATCTGAGAACCTTAGTTTACACTGAAATCCACCTCAGATAAGTCTGCCTAATACCATATCTCAATATTTAGTTTTACCAGACCCTAACGACTTTCTCTATATTTTATACCTTTTCTCTTGAAGTTAAAATCTACCAATTTGTTCCAAATGATGTAATCCATCTACCTTTATATAGGTAATATATTCTTTGTATTAAAGCAGGCATGACATGACCTAACTTATAATTACTGATTTGTTTCTAAGACTTTATTAATAATGGGTATTTCATAGCATCAAGTACACATTATTTGTCTGTCTTACATATAAAACCTTTTGTAAAGTTTCTATCATGAAACCTGAATAGATCAAGAATAGACTTGAATAGATCAAGAATCACAATTCTCTTATCTTCAGCTTATAAGAGGAAAGTACAGGCTGGATGTCACCGTAAGCAACTGTTACGAAGCTACCTATATGGATATTCCACATTATATTTAAAGGAATACAGAAAGACAAAAACTTTACAAATAATGTGTTAGAAGACAGTTGAATATGCTGCATAATGAAGTCTTTAAAGATTATACAGAGATACAGATAAATGTTAGGTAATCGGATTTCATGAATGTCCCTCCAGCAAAATGAACTGAAGGTACAGTACAGCTACAGGTCATTTTTCATGTTCAGTTATAATGACCCAACTAAAGAGGATTCCTGAAGTAAATAAAATGCCTTTTTTTGCCACTATCAGTTTAATTGGACGCCTATAAGTGTGTTATTTTCTTAATCACCCTAAAATTTTACAAAGATAAAATGATATCTAAAATAATCGCGTCAAAGATGTCCATAAAGATCTTCTTTAGTCAAATCAATAATCCTTCACTTTTCTCACCAAAGGCAAAATTACGTCTTAAATCAAGAATGATGCACTATAACTAACTCCTTTGATGTGTCAAAAAGAGCCATTGCTAATGACAAATTCTAAGGAGCTGCTCCTTCAGGTAGCCACTCAAGTAGAGATACTCACAATATCACACGTGCTTACTTTGAAGCAAAATTCCCCACTGATATATATTAAGAAAAAAACTAGTTAAAAAGCCTACCTTTTGAACCACTAAACCAAAATAATAGTTTTGCAAAAGGACCCTTCAAAACAAAAAGCTAAAGCTGCGTCTTCATTATATTGCATGAACCTTGTTCATACTAATGTTCAACCAATAATATTAGAGTATGTTATTTGGCTTTCTGACACATCATTTTCTCAGTAGGTATGCCATTAGCACATTTTCTCAAAGAAAATACAGCTGTAGAAAGGAAGTAGTGTAGTGAAAGCCAGAAAAAATGAGTATTCCTGAGAGTACTTTTTCAGTGATTTCTGCCAATAGTTTTTTTGGTCCTTGGCCTGTTGTTTTGCCTCAGTTCACCCACTCTGTTTAATGCATCAATTCACCTGCTGATTAAACAGAGATAAAGTGTTCATGTTTGGAAACTCACAATATACAAAGCAATTGTTTTTCTTAAATTATATACTTAGAAATAGTTTTATATATAAAACACAGTTTTCCTGTAGATTTAATAGGCCAGGGCTGGACCTGCTGCCTGCAGTGGACGTGATGATGGAACAAGATGTGAGGAGGATGAGAGGAATTCAAGACGGCTAAATAGGAACATCTTTGGAGTACAGTTCCCAGAAAGAACAACACAGAGGGTTAGTAAATACCGCATTTCCAAACGAGTTATTACTGCCCACAGACCAGGAGACTGCTGGGCTGTAAAGTGCCACGAGTTTCCAGCATGGCTGTTTCAGCCAGCGCAGTGGGTCTCCACACAAAAACACAAATCTGGGTGGACATTTCAACTGGTGCCTGGGAGACAGAGCCACCCATTCAACTGAAAAAAAGGGGGCTGAAACAGGGAGCCAGGTGATCTGGCTTGGCAGGTCCCACCTTCACAAAGACCGGCAATTTGAAACGCTCTGGATTGAGAGTTTTGCAGCAACTGCAGCTGGACCCAGGATGGTCCAGCTCTGTTGGGTTAAGGGCGTCTGCCACTACCAAGGCAGTCCACCATTACTGAGGTAGACCACCATTACAGAGGCAGTTCTAATTATACGTCTATAAACAAAACTGCAAGGAAGTTCACACAGCAGCTGGGCAGAGCCCATGGCAGCTCAGCAACACCTCTGCTGGCAGACTGTGACTAGGCTACCCCCTTGTTGGGCAAGGCAGTTCTGAAAAAAGGCAGCAGAAAATCAGGAACTTATAGATAAAGCCCCACCTTCCTGGGACAGAGCACTTGGGAAAAAAAGGCAGTTATGAATTCCGCCACAGCAGACTTAAATGTACCTGCCCAGCAGCTCTGAACAGAACAACGGAGGTCACACCTCAGCACTTGAGCTCCTATAAGGGACATACTGTCTCCTCAAGCAGCTCCCTGACCCCCGTATATACAAAGAGTTACCTCATAAAGGAGACCTCAGGCTGACATCTGGCAGGATGCTTCTAGGATGAAAATAACAGAAGAAGAAATTGGCAGCAATGCTTACTGTTCTGCAGCTGCCACAGGGGATCCCCAGGCAAGCAGGGTCTGGAGTCGACCTCCAGCAGTCCTGCAGCAGAGGGGCCTGACTGCTAGAAGGAAAACTAAAAAACAGAACTAACTTCATCAACAACAAAAAGGACATCCACTCAGAGACCCCATCCGAAAGTCACCAACTACAAAGACCACAGGTGGATAAATCCACAAAGATGGGAAGAAACCAGTGCAAAAAGGATGAAAACACTGAAAACCGGAATGCATCTCTTCTTCCAACATGGTAACAACTCATCAACAGCAAAAGAACAAAGCTGGATGGAGAATGAGTCTGAGGAATTGACAGAACAGGATTCAGAAGGTGGGTAATAACAAACTTCTTTGAGCTAAAAGAAAAGAACCTTGAAAAAAGGTTTGATGAAATGCTAACGAGAATCAACAGCTTAGGGAGGAATATAAATGACTTAATGGAGCTGAAAAACATGACATGAGAACTTCGCAAAGCATACATAGGTTTCAATAGCCAAATCGACCAAGCAGAAGAAAGGATATCAGAGATTGAAGATCAACTCAATGAAATAAAACAAGAAGGCAAGATTAGAGAAAAAAGATTGAAAAGAAATTAACAAAACCTCCAAGAAATATGGGATTATGTGAAAAGACCTAATCTATGTTTGATAGGTATACCTGATTATGACAGAGAGAATGAATTCAAGTTGGAAAACACTCTTTGGGATATTATTCAGGAGAACTTCCCCAACCTAGCAAGGCAGTCCAATATTCAAGTCCAGGAAATACAGACAACACCACAAAGATATTCCTCAAGAAAAGCAACCCCAAGGCACATAATCATCAGTTTCATCAGGGTTGAAATGAAGGAAAAAATGCTAAGGGCAGCCAGAGAGAAAGGTCAAGACACCCACCAAGGGAAGCCAATCAGACTCACAGCAGATCTCTTAGAAGAAACCCTATGAGCCGGAAGAGAGTGGGGGCCAATATTCAACATACTTAAAGAAAAGACCTTTCAACCTAAAATTTCTTATCCAGCCAAACTAAGATTCATAAGTGAAGGAGAAATAAAATCCTTTATGAACAAGCAACTACTGAGAGATTTTGTCACAACCAGGCCTGCCTTACAACAGTTCCTGTAAAAAGCACTAAACATAGAAAGGAACAACCAGTTCCAGTCACTCCAAAAACATACCAAATGGTAAAGAGCATTGAAACAATGAAGAAACTGCATCAACGAATAGGCAAAACAACCAGCTAGCATCAAAATGGCAGGATCAGATTCACACATAATGATATTAACCTTAAATGTAAATGAACTAAATGCACCAATCAAAAGACACAGACTGACAAATTGGATAAAAAGTCAAAAACCATCGGTGTGCTGTATCCAGGAAACCCATCTCACATGCAAGGACACACATTGGCTCAAAATAAAGGGATGCAGGAAGATTTACCAAGCCAATGGAGAGGGAAAAAAAAAGCGGGAGTTGCAAGCCTAGTCTCTGATAAAATAGACTTTAAAACAACAAAGATCAAAAAGGACAAATAAGGGCATTACGTAATGGAAAAAGGACCAATGCAACAAGAGGAGCTAACTATCCTAAATATATATGCACCCAATTCAAGAGGACCCAGATACATAAAGCAAGTTCTTAATGACCTACAAAGATACTTAGACTCCCACACAATAATAGTGGGAGACTTTAACACTCCACTGTCAATATTAGACAGATCAACAGGACAGAAAATTAATAAGGATATCCAGGACTTGAACTCAGATCTGGACCCAGCAAACCTAATGGACATCAACAGAACTCTCTACCCCAAATCCACAGAATATACATTCTTCTCAGCACCACATCACACCTACTCTAAAATTGACCACATAATTGGAAATAAATCACTCCTCAGCAAATGCAAAAGAACAGAAATCATAAACAGTCTCTCAGACCACAGTGCAATCAAATTAGAACTCAGGATTAAGAAACAAACTCAGAACCACACAACTTCATGGAAACTGAACAACTGGCTCTTGAATGTTGACTGGATAAACAATAAAATGAAGGCAGAACTAAAGATGTTCTTCAAAACCAACAAGAATGAAGACACAACTTATCAGAATCTCTGGACACATTTAAAGCAGTGTGTAGAGTAAAATTTATAGCAATAAATGCCCACATGAGAAGCAAGAAAAGATCTAAAATCAGCACCCTATCATCAAAATTGAAAGAGCTAGAGGAGCAAGATAAAAAAAAATTCAAAAGCTAGCAGAAGACAAGAAATAACTAAGATCAGAGCAGAACTAAAGGAGATAGAGACACAAAAAATCCTTCAAAAATCAATGAATCCTGGAGCTGGTTTTTTGAAAAGATCAACAAAATAGACTGCTAGCCAGATTAATAAAAAGAAAAGAGAGAAGAATCAAATAGATGCAATAAAAAATGATAAAGGGGATGTCACTGCCGATTCCACAGAAATACAAACTACCGTCAGAGATTATTACAAACAACTCCATGCACATAAACCAGTAAACCTGGAAGAAATGGATAAATTCCTGAACACTTGCACCCTCCCAAGCCTAAACCAGGAAGAAGTCGAAACCATGAATAGACCAATAACAAGGGCTGAAGTTGAGGCAGCAATTAATAGCCTACCAACCAAAATAAGCCTGGGCCCAGATGGGTTCACAGCTGAATTCTACCAGACATACAAAGAGGAGCTGGTACCCTTCCTTCTGAAACCATTCCAAACAATCCAAAAAGAGAGAATCCTTCCCAAATCATGAGACCAACATTATCCTGATACCAAAACCTGGCAGAGACTCAACAACAAAAGAAAACTTCAGGCCAATATCCATGATGAACATAGATGCAAAAATCTTCAATAAAATACTGGCAAACTGATTGCAACAGCACATCAAAAAGCTTATCCACCAAGATCAAGTAGACTTCATTCTGGGGATGCAAGGTTGCTTCAACATATGCAAGTCTATAAATGTAATTCACCACATAAACAGAACCAAAGACAAAAACCACATGATTATCTCAATAGATGTAGAGAGGGCCTTTGAAAAATTCAGCAGCCCTTTATGCTAAAAACTCTCAATAAACTAGGTATCGACAGAATGTATCTCAAAATAATAAAAGCTATTTATGAAAACCCACAGCCAATATCATACTGAATGGGCAAAAACTGGAAGCATTCCCTTTGAAATGTGGTGCTAGACAAGGATGCCCTCTCTCACCCCGCCTATTTAATATAGTCTTGGAAGTTCTAACCAGAGCAATCAGGCAAGAAAAAGCAATAAAGTGTATTCAGTTAGGAAAGGAGGAAGTCAAAGTGTCTCTATTTGCAGGTGACATGACTGTATATTTAGAAGACCCCATCATCTCAGCCCAAAATCTCCTTAAACTGATAGAAACTTCAGTAAAGTCTCAGGATACAAAATCATTGTGCAGAAATCACAGGCATTCCTATACACCAATAACAGACTTAAAGAGAGCCAAATCAAGAACGAACTGCCATTCACAATTGCTGTAAAGAGAATAAAATACCTATGAAACAACTAAAAAAGGATGTAAAGACCTCTTCAAGGAGGACTAGAAACCACTGCTCGAGGAAATAAGAGAGGATACAAACAGATGGAAAACATTCCATGTTCATGGTTAGGAAGAATCAATATTGTGAATCAATATTGTGAAAATGGCCATGTTGCCCAAAGTAATTTAGAGGTTCAACACTGTCTCTATCAACTACCTATGACCCTCTTCACAGAACTGGAAAAAACCACCTTAAACTTCATGTGGAACCCAAGAGAGCCTGCATTGCCAAGAAAATTATAAGCAAAAAGAACAAAGCTGGAGGCATCATGCTACCTGACTTCAAACTATACTATAAGGCTACAGTAATCAAAACAGCCTGGTACTGGTATCAAAACAGAGATATAGACCAATGGAATAGAACAGAGGCCTTGGAGGCAATGCCACACATCTACAACCATCTGATCTTTGACAAACCTGACAAAAACAAGCAATAGGGGAAAAGATTGCCTTTTTAATAAATGGTGTTGGGAAAACTGGCTAGCCTGTGCAGAAAGCAGAAACTAGACCCCTTTCTGACACTTTACACTAAAATTAACTCCAGATGGATTAAAGACTTAAACATAAAACCTAAAACCATAAAAACCCTAGAAGAAAACAGGTAAAATCATTCAGGACATAGGCATAGGCAAGGATTTAATGACTAAAACACCAAAAACATTGGCAACAAAAGCCAAAATAGACAAATGGGATCTAATTAAACTCCAGAGCTTCTGTACAGCAAAAGAAACAATCATTAGAGTGTTTCTTTGACACCAACAGGATGGGGAAAAATTTTGCAATCTACCCATCTGATAAAGGGCTAATATCCAGAATCTACAAAGAACTAAAACAGATTTACAAGATTAAAAAACAAACACAAACAAACAAAAACATCCCAAAGTGGGCAAAGGACATGAATTGATACTTACAAAAGAAGACATATATGAGGCCAATAAACATATGAAAAAATGCTCATCATCACTGATCATTCGAGAAATGCAAATCAAAACCACATTGAGATACCATCTCATGTCAGTTAGAATGGCAATCATTAAAAAACCTGGAGACAACGGATGCTGGAGAGGATGTGGAGAAATAGGAACACTTTTACACTGTTGGGGCGAGTGTAAATTAGTTCAACCGTTGTGGAAGACAGTGTGGCAATTCCTCAAGGACCTAGAAATAGAAATTCCATTTGATCCAGCAATGCCATTACTAGGTATATGTCCAAAGGATTATAAATCATTCTATTATAAAGACACATGCACACGTATGTTCATTGGGGCACTGTTTACAGTAGCCAAGACCTGGAACCAACAAATGCCCATCGATGATAGACTGGACAAAGAAAATGTGGTACATATACACCATGGAATACACAACGATGATTTCGTGTCCTTTGTAGGGACATGGATGAATCTGGAAACCATCATTCTCAGCAACACTGACACAAGACCAGAAAAACAAACTGTGTGTTCTCACTCATAGGTAGGTGTTGAACTGTGAGAACACATGGACACAGGAAGGGGAGCATCACACACTGGGGTCTATTGGGGGGGAATAGGGGAGGGACAGTAGTGGGTAGGGAGGTTGGAGAGATAACGGGGAGAAATGCCAGATATAGGTGATGGGGGGATGGAGGCAGCAAACCAAATTGCCATGTATATGCCTAGGCAACAATCCTGCATGTTTTGCACATGCACCCGAGAACCTACAGTGCAATAATATAAATATATGAAAAGAGACAAGGAGGACTTGGGTAGATGTTACTGGGGCACACAAATTTGGTGTAAGGTGAGATGGTGGATTTGAATATTGATGTGTTTACCATCCTGACTGAACAATACAAAGAACAGGATGCCAACAGAGGCTTCTGGTCTCCAGTGACCTATTGGGTCCCTTACTCTATCAGGCTGTGGACACTCTGGAACTTGGAATATGCTGCTGTGAAGAATTGGCACAGGTAGGTACAGTGTACTTAGGTGGATCCCTGATCTTCTACATCCTTTGCACTGCCTTTTTGCTGGGAAAAAGTCTAACTCATCAGTCTCACTGATCTTCAAACCCAGATTTTGTCATCTGGCCTGGCTCAACCTCTAAGATAAGATACATGTTTTACACAGAAAATATGTTGACACCAAGAAAAAATACAATAGCACTAGAAATACAGAGAAACAGGTGAAGTCTTTTCATTATGAGGGGAATAAAAGTTGAAGATATAAATAAAGGAGGTTGAAATGAGGCTGGGAGCAGAGGTGGGGATTGCTCCAAGGATGTTGAGAAGCAGCAAGAGCTTTTCTATATGGGGTCTGATTCTTAGAGTTTTTAAGCCTCTTCTGTCTATTCCATGGTACTTCATGGACTGCCACACTGGGTTCAACTCCTTCCTGGTATCTGAAGTCTGCCTTTACCTTAAGCACTAATGGGCACTTAAGAAACCCTACTCTACATGTCCTGCATGCTCAGCTTGAACAGGATGTCACCCTTGCTGCTTCTATCAACCTAAGCTTAACTTCAGCATGATACATTGGACTTCTACTTGGTCCCCTTTTGCCTCCATTTTGGTGTTAGTTCTTAGATCAGACATATCCTGGGGCTCCCTCAGTACTGTATCCCTGTGGCCATCTCCCTGTCCTTAGGTCTGAGAACTCTCATTTTCCCAGACCAGCAGAATAACTTGAGGCAAGTGTTTTGCTGGATTATAAAATATATCTTCTAGAATATGAATGTTTGTGTTTCCTCAAAAGTCATATGCTGAAACCTAGTCACAATGGTGGTGATATCAGAAGGAGGGGGTCTTTGGGAGGTAATTAGGTAATGGGATTGATGCCTTTATAAAAAAGCCTCCAGAGAGCTGCCTTGCCCCTTCCAACATGTGGGGACACAGCTAGAATGTGTCATCTATGAACTAGGAAATGTAGTTCAACAAACCATGGCTGCTATGATTACCTTTTAAAATTTCCGTATGGTACCTATACTTATGGCTGTCCTTCAAAGGCCTGAGCCATGACAGGGGAGGTTTAGTTTGTTCATTCATTCATTCATTCATTCATTCATTCAATATGCTGTACTGTAGGCACTGTTCTAGGCATTAGGTCTAAATTCGTGCTTTTATCACTGGGTTCTATCCTGATATAGATAACTGATTCATGTCCAACTATGTCTCAAATAGGAGACATGAGAGAGCTAATATAGGATTAGGAAGGAAGGTGTTAAAGGAAGCTGCCTTTGACACTACACAGGCGAGGCTGGAACACTAGCCTTTCTACTGGACAGCTGAATAAGGTAAATAACCTTTCTATACCTGAAATTTTCTTATCTGAAAAATAGAGATAATTATAGTATCTATCTCTTAGGGTTGCTGTGAAGCTTAAGTGGACACTTAGTGTGCTTAGATTAGTACCTGGTCTATAAATGCTCAATCAATGTTAGCTATAATTAAGGTTTTAAGGTTTAAGCTTAGGGATATGAAGCCTAATAGAAGTTTAAACTTTCAATCTGGTTACCAATTCCAATAGTAAAAAACAATTAAAATTCTGATTCTTTATAGAGAGAACACTACTTCTTTTAAATTATATTTTACTTCTAAATGAATTGAATTTTTTTTTCTCATTCATCCTCTTTGGGAAATGTTATTGGAACCAAATTTTGTGGTATAAATTGGAATAATTTTGTGGCCTAGATCCTTGATTTTATGAAAAATTCTTGAAGCATTTCATTGGGATTGTCTATGTATTTAGCTTCAGATGGAAAGCTGAAATTACTCATCAAAGGACTGCAGTATGAGTGATTTGAACCAGAAGTATATCAGAACTTCAGCCTTCTCTAAGACAAGAAAATAGCTGACAGATGAACTGCAGAAAAAGAAATGGGGTGACTTATTCAGAATGAGATGGTCATGCGGGCTGTACAAAAAAGAGAGAACAGGCTTGTCAAATAGCTAATTGCGCCTGCAAACAAAGGACACAGTTTAAAGCATGGGGTTTTAGAAAGAAATACTGGTGTCTCGTTTGTCTTTTCAGCTGGATCTGCGTACATGGGTAATATCACCACAATCGACTATGTCATCTTTGAATAGAGAGGAATAGAGGCTCACACAGAGCTTGCACCAGGGAGATTCTACACACAGATGAACAATTCATTAGTCATTCAGAGCTGAAAGCTGTCGCCAAACTTTGCTCTGTATGCTGAAAACAATGCAATGATCAAAAATAAAAAGAAACTAGAATCAAGGCAGTGAGGTAACCCTTTAGGAAGGGATGGGAGTGTTACATTAACATGTTGTCAAGATCCAGATAAACCTGAATATCTACACAGTATTTTCTATCTTATGAGATTTGAAACATAGACTTCATTTCAGATTTGCCAATTGTTAACTAGTCTCCATTCTACAATTACTAAAGCTACAAAACATGCCTCAACCCTTTCTCCTTGCTTCTCTTCAACTTTTAAAAAAAATTTTCTCTTTTTTAAAATGTATTTTTATATATGTATTTATTTTTTGAGACAAGGTCTTGCTCTGTCACCCAGGCTGGAGTGCAGTGGCTCAAACATGGCTCACTGTAGCCTCAGCTTCCTGGGTTCAGGTGATCCTCCCACCTCAGCTTCCTGAGTAGCTGGGACAATAGACACATGCCACCAAGCCTGCCAATTTTTGTATTTTTCTTAGAGATGGAGTTTCACCATGTTGCCCAGGCTAGTTTCAAACTCCTGAGCTCAAGCAATCCACATAGGCTTCCAAAAATGCTAGGATTACAGGCGTGAGCCACTGTGCCTGGCCATCAATGTATTTTTCTTTTCTGAACCTTTATCATAAGTTATCACAAATTATGGTAAGTTGCATTTTGCTGAAGATTATATTGACAGACTTCTCTTGAGCACTTAATTTCAAGGTAGTTATCATTTAAAATCTTATTTTCCAAATAAGAACATGTATTCCTTAAGAAGACATAGTTTTTATACCCTGTCTCTCTCCTCATTTACTCCTTATCCCTTTATTCATAACTGACATTCATTGAACATCCATTGTTTTATTAATCTATATAAAAACAATGTCGGATTTTTAGTGTTTATCATGTAAGCAATGTTATATCGACTTAACATGAGGTAGGCAGAATAATAGACCTTCAACGATGACAGCCATTTTCCAATCTCTGGAACCTATGAAAATGCTGTCTTCATGGCAGAGAGGACTTTGCAAATATGATTAAGTTAAGGACTTTGAGGTGAGGAGATTATCCTGGATTACTGGGGTGGGCCTGATCTGATCACATGGGTTTTTATTTTTTATTTTTTAAACAAATTTATTTATTTTCTTTAGGTACATAACATATCTGGCATTTCTCCCCATGTTATCCCTCACCACCCTCCCTTCCCTCCCCACTCCCGACTGTCTCTCCCCTACCCCACCAACTGCCCCCAGTGTGTGATGTTCCTATCCCTGAGTCCATCCCCATTCAAAAGTGGGCAAAGGATATGAACAGACACTTTTCAAAAGAAGACCTATATGAGGCCAACAAACATGAAAAAATGCTCATCATCACTGGTCATTAGAGAAATGCAAATCAAGACCACACTGAGATATCATCTCACGCCAATTAGAATGGCGATCATTAAAAAATCTGGAGACAACAGATGCTGGAGAGGATGTGGAGAAAAAGGAACACTTACACGGTTGGTGGGAATGTAAATTAGTTCAACCATTGTGGAAGACAGTGTGGCGATTTTTCAAGGATCTAGAAATAGAAATTCCATTTGACCCAGCAATCCCATTACTGGGTATATACCCAAAGAACTATAAATCATTCTACTATAAAGACACATGCACATATGTTCACTGCAGCCCTGTGTACAAGAGCAAAGACCTGGACCCAACCAACCCAAATGCCCATCAATGATAGACTGGACAAAGAAAATGTGGTACATATACCCCATGGAATACTATGCAGCCATAAAAAATGATGAGCTCATGTCCTTTGTAGGGACTTGGATGAATCTGGAAACGATCATTCTCAGCAAACTGACACAAGAAAAGAAAGCCAAACACCATATGTTCTCACTCATAGGTGGGTGTTGAACAATGAGAACACATGGGTTTTTAAAAGCAAAGAAATTCTTGTTGTGGTCAGTGAGAGATACAAGAATGGAAGAATGTCAGAGAGATGCAACGTTGCTGGTTATCAAGATGCAGGAAGCTGGCTATTCTCAATTTAGAGAATGTGGAAGTCCTCTAGAACCTGGAAAAGGCAAGAACATGGGTTCTCCCTAGAGCTTTCAGACAGAAACACAGCTCTAAGAACACTCTGATTTTAACCCAGGGAGACCTGTGCCAGACTTCTATACTACAGAACTGTAAGATAAGAAGTTGCTAAGTTTGTGGGACAACAGCAGTAGAAAACTAATAGAACATGGGATAAGATACAATGAGGACACAGCCTTGTGTTATTTCCTGGCCGTCATAAATGCTCTTTGTTGTTTCTATTCCTAGGTAAAAGATAATGAACTAGGAGATTTATCTCAAGGAAACATATATGGTAAGCCCAATCTTTTCTTTCTGTAAACACATACCCATTACTTGTCAATTTATCATACTTGTACTCAAATCCAGATGATCCCAGTGAAGATACATCACATGTACAGTTTATTGAGGTTTACATAGGTCTATCTCTAAGTGAGTAATTTCCTGATATGTTCTAATAATTCATAAACTGCTCATTTTAGGGTTGATTCTTGTTCTTATGATTTTTAAATAAAGTCCTTTTTGTTTCATACCCTTTGATTCTTAGCCATATTAAACCACTAACCCTGCTTTAATCTATCAGGGTACGTTTCCCTTTTCTGGTTCCCAAGTTCTGCCAAAAAGTCTGAAACTTTGATATCTGCTTGAAAGCAGTATCAGCAAAAACAACTTTTTCCTAAATGCAATTGGAATTCCCATTGTCTGCTAAAATTTCTGAGATTACAGAATAGAAAAGACATTCAGTAGTTGAAGAATTATACAGAATGTGGGGGAGGAAGGAGAAATATATTGATACAATTAAAAAAAGCCAGATCGAATGGGTATGCTTTAAGTAATAGATTTTACAGAGGTAAGTTTGAGTGAAGGAGTTAGTATGGAAGGGATCACAGACCCCATCATCCAGGCTATGAAGTTGGCAATTATTCTTGTCACATGGCAGCAAAACATTTGATGAGACTCAGATCTGTTGTATTTTGGAACACAGACCATGTGCCTACTCTCATATTAGGAACAATCGTAGGAAAAATTCAAAATTCAAGTTGTTGGCCCATGATAACTTCTAGTATCTTTCGTTAAGATGAACACTCACCTATTACTTCAAATTCTGTAGGGGAAAAAAATTTCAAGGTAAAGAGCACTGACCAAACCAAGTGCCAGAGAAATGGGCAGAACACAGAAACTAGTTGCTAGGACATGGACATGTCCAAAATTCTCACAAAATACCTCTAGAACTATTGAAAGATTGATATAATTGACTAGAAACAAACCAGAAGTCTTCTAAAAATGTTAAAAGGGATTGTATTACCATATAAACTCATGCCTGGCTAAGAAAGGCAGACAACTCCTTAATGTCTCCACAGGCCCCTAGGCAGTAGTAGCTGGGAAGGGATCCTGCTAGAGAACATCCTCTTTTCTCACCTGTGACTCTGGAAAACAAGGGGTACCTAAGAACCTTTCAGAAAGTAGAACCAAGAGCTATCAAACTGGCTGACCCAGCAAATCACTACCCAGCTAGGGCATGGAAGACACACTCTTTCTGCTCAGCAAAATATCACACAAACTATCATAAGATCTCCGCTGCTCAGTTTTCCAAATAGAATTTAAAAAAATTAATGAATAAAGATGAATATAGTCAAGCTGCACAATGTGATAATTTGACATATGTATACAGTGTGTAATAGTTCCTACAGTTAAAGTAATCAACCTGTCCATCACCCCCTATGCTGCATATTTGATCCCCACGAAATAGAAATTTTAGTTATTATCCCTTTTCCCCCTACTTATAAATTTTAAGTGCTTTGGGGGCAGATAGACTTGGTTAAGATAGAAAAGTTACATCACGCCTGATTTCTGGAGCCAGCTCTATTTGGAGGATACGTGGAACATACATGAAAGAGTAGCTGTATGCGGCTGTGTAAGCAGCCTCAGGTAGACACGAAGGCTGTAAAAGTAAATGCTGAGGAGAAGGATGCATGTGCGTGTCGGGCAGTCGATGAGTTGGGCCGGAGATACTGTTGACTGTCTTTCCTACATCGATTCTTCTCCTCTTTCTAAAGAGAATTCTGGTATTGTTCAGTGATCTATTATATGACTCATCATTAGCAGACCTTAGTCCCTGATTTGAGATTCAGCCATGATTAATTCAAATGGAAATTTCCTGGCTATATTAAGAAATGGGCACATGATAAGAGTCAAATCAATTAAGGCAAAGGAAGTATTTGAGATTTCTGAAAAATGCCCTCTTCTATCTCTTACCAGAAGTGACTGAGGAAGGACATGATTTGTATTGCTACTGGTGAGCATCCTACACAATGGTGGCAATCAGCATTAGGATGAAGCCAGCCCTACAGGTGGTAGAGCAGCAGGAGAATAGGCCCGTGTCTGTGATCTCCATCTTTGAATCCCCATATGAACAAACCCTGTAATTTACCCTACCTCTGGATTTCTAGTTCCATGAGCCAAAAAATTTCCTTTTTCCTTAAACCCTTTTGCGTTGATTTTCTGTCAATTACAGCTAAACACTATCCAGCTGACACAGTACTTGGCACGGACCTAAGAATAACTGGAAGTCTCTTAGTAATTTACAGGAGAAAATAATTAGGAAAGTTTAATTCTGAGATATCAGATACGAACATAATGATTAAGAGTATAGGCTTTTGAGAAAAATGTACCTGAAATTCTACTCTGCTCTGTCCATTACTGCCTATACATATCTTCCATGAACTCAAGTATTCATGTTGATACAATGAAGATAATAAACCTAGCTTATAAGAGAGTTGTAGAGAGTAAACAAGATAATGCACATAAAATTCCTGTCATGAAGTAGATGTTCAATAATTGCAGCAATCATTTTAACGGCCAGAGAAAAAAATTAAGATCCCTTGGTGAGAATTTCCATACAGGAAGATGGCTCAAGAGGAATCCAGTGCTCTAAAAGATGAAATTCTGGGAATTACATTTCAAATAATTCTGATGAGAAAGAAAAGGAGTAGTTAGCTGAAGGAACTAATGTGGCTGCATAGGGATGTTGTTAAAAAAATGTATATTGAAAGATAGAAGAGAACTGTTATGACAAGGAATGAATATAAAACAGGAACACCAAACTGAAGGAACAATCAGAATGACAGAGATACTGAAAGAATTTGAACTGAACAGACTCAAAATTATGTCCCGAGGCTACAATAATAGGATCAAATCAATGACAAATCAACAAACCAAATCAGGTCGGGAGAGACAGTGATATGAAGAAATGACAAAGAGGAAACTGTTTAAAAACTGAACTAAGCAATAAGCAATATGATAGACATAATACAGGTGGAATAACCAGAGAACAAAATAATAGTTTACTCATTTTCAAGGTAAAATCTTAGCTCTCTAAACTTCTAAATTACACTTTGAAAAATTACGGGCCACGTTGACTTGATTCCTACTTAGTTATGAGAAACATTATGAAATAAAATATCATGTAAATTAGATTCATATCAAATTCATAATAGAAATCTTGCTAGTACAAAAAGATAACTCATCTTTAGCGTGCAATGTACATCAGTGGCATACTATTTTTCTGAATAAGTTTGCCTCAGAAACACATAAACATAGTATTTGGTTTGCACAGAAACAGGTTCTTTAAAGTATTTGATCAACTATAAATTCTAAAAGTGTTTATTAGTGATTTTACTAATGAATAGCGCACATGCGCATGTGTGTGTGTGTGTGCGTGCACACACACACACACACACACACACACCAGAAACTTTGTCTTAGAAACTTTGTCCATGTCTGTCCAAAATAGAAGTCAGAAGGGAGGTCTTCGTGACAAAGTTCTGCTTCAGGTCTGACCCAGTTAAATCTCCTTAAGAGGAGGAGGAAGACTCTTTCTCTGACTCAGGAGGCCAGGAGACAACACAGTTTCCTCACCAAGAAAGGCTTTGGAAATAATTCACATGCAGGTGAACCGCTTTTAGAAAGCACTTTTACATTACCTGCCCCTGGAGTGAAGTTCAAAAGAAACGGGAGTAAAATGTTCTCAATCAAGATCTCTGGGCTGCGGTGTTTTCTACCACTGGAGAGTTCCTTGATTCAGAACATTATCACCTTCAGAAATAGGAAACAGTAATTTCTTTACCCAGGCAGTCTTTTAATCTCGGAACAAGGGGCCTAAAAAGCTCTTCTCACAGAAGGCTTTTCTTGCTTTTAAAAACACAATCAAATTGGTTTCCGTGGAGTGGGATATAAGGAAGAGCACCTCTTCTACTTCTGCACAAGTAATTGACTAGCCTAATTAGATTGCCCAAGCGTTTAGATACCATGGTGATTGGCACTTTATAAATACTGTATATAGCTAAACCAGGAGCATCCCTTGTGACAATAATAGCCATAGTTATCTCTGAAAGGTTGGGAAGACACAAGCCAAATGCTTTGCCACATTCCATAACATTTATCGATAGTTATTTATGTTGACACTTTCAGCCATTTGTGGTGTCTTTTTACTCTACATCTGTGGTTAGTGTGGTCAAAGATGACTTCTGCAGATAAAAACATCTTGTATGCAAGGTAGGCATTGTTGTGGATTCTGCACAATAACAAAAACTATTATAACTAAGAAATATAAGCAACTGCCATTCAGAAATCAAGCAGCACTTAATCAGTTCGGAATGAGAACATGCTTAAACAAGACCTACAGTGAGTGAAAAACCACATACTGCATAGAAGCTAATGGTTTTTTGATCCTAGAAGAAAACCAAATGATATTCTCTAGTTGTTGACATAAATCCAGAAAATGGACATACGGAAGGCTGAGTTGTCTTGTTCTCCTGTTGGAACTTTTTTGGGCATCACTTGTTAAGGTGGGGCAACCTTGGTGAGACTGACTGCAAAGAGTCAAACTGAGGATTTACGGAAGCAGGAAGACACTGATTCTTGTTCTCAGTCTATGTACTTTGTTCTTCCAAACTGCATGGTAATTTTTGATTTTTACCAAGGTTAGTAAAGTCCTTTATACCACCAGGCAGTTACCTAGTGTAGTGATGTTGTAATGTATAAAAGCTAAAATCCCTGCTCCTAAAATCAACTCAACTATGGAGAAAAAAAGAAAAAGTAGCATTTCACAGTGCCAGGCCTCATGCTAGAAGTTACGCATTGAAAGGTATTAATACTTAAAATAATCCTATCAGTTAGAGAACAGATTCATTCTAAAGATGAGAAAATTGATGTGTTGAAATCTTGTTGATCTCCACACAGTGTCTGGCAATATGCAGTTGGGCCCAAATTCGAACCCAAGTTTACCTGACTTTAAGGCTCATATTCTTTCCACAACAACATGTTTTACTTCCTCATTGAAAAATGCTGCCCTTAAGAATTATTCAATGGACTTTGGAGACTTGGGGGGAAGAGTAGGGGAGGGGTCAAGGGATAGAAGACTACAAATATGGTGCAGTGTATATTGCTCAGGTGATGGGTGCACCAAAATTTCACGATTAACCACTAAACTTACTCTACATCTTTACATGTAGCATGTAAACTTACTCATGTAGCCAAATACCACTTGTACCCAAAAAACGTATAAGAAAAAAATGCTGACCTAGGAAAATAAGTTATTGCCTTTTCCCATGAGTTTATCAGAATTCATATTTTAACATTTTTTTTGATGGAGAGTCTTGCTGTATCACCCAGGCTGGTCTCAAACTCCTGGACTCAAGCAGTCCTTCCACCGCAGCCTCCAGAGTAGGTGGGAACACAGGTTTGTACCACCACACCCAGCCAATTCTTTTCTAATTTTTAGAGACAGGTATTGCTTTGGTGCCTAGGCTAATCTCGAACTCCTGGCCCCAAGTAGTCCTCTTGCCTCAGCCTCTCAGGCCATATTTTAACTTTTGATCATTCTTTTGTCTTTGTAATTAATTTCCATATATTCATGAGAACATTACTGGATAATATCACAATATACATAGAGGTAGTTTAGCAAGGGGGAAGAAGTCAGATTTAGAATAAAAACACTTGTTTTGAGACTAATAGTTCAAAAAGGTGACACTAGAAATGTCAATCTTTTTGAGTCTCAATTTATTAAATGGATAAATGAGGATGCTTATAACATCTATTCTCAGAGTAACTGGCAAAAACAATCTGAAAATAGGGAAAAGTATGTAATGCATTTTAGCATGATTTATATAGAAAAATTGTTATCAAAATATTTGAAATTTAAAGGGCTTTTTCACTTTTTGGGATATTCACTTATATAAATCCATTGTAGTGATTTTACTGAATCACCGCTATTCCTCATAATGAAACATTATAATGAACTTAAGTATATTATGCTTTTCTCAACTTCTTTTTGAAGTAAGCTATGGTGACCTCATTGAGAATGATTGCAGGGATGAAATAATCAAAGAACCTATTTATATAGGTAACAAACTTGGC
Source organism: Saimiri boliviensis (assembly GCF_048565385.1). NCBI lineage: Eukaryota > Metazoa > Chordata > Mammalia > Primates > Cebidae > Saimiri > Saimiri boliviensis. The sequence continues at coordinate 95,289,736 of NC_133453.1, forward strand.
ACCTGTCATTTTGAAATACAATGTGTTCTCTTACACCATTATTTTAAAATTTACTTAATGACACCATACTCTAACAAAATCATCTAAACCATAATTCTGAGAATCTGTTCTGTTTTTTTTTTCTCTCAATCCCTAGATCTAATTTCCCTTACTCTCTATTTTTGACTGTAACTGGCTAACAAATTCTAAAATTTCTACTCCCTAAATATTGCTTAAATAACCAATAGCATCTTCACTGACCCCCTACCCCTAGTTTTCTTTTGTCTACCCCCTTGCATACTGTAAATATACATGTTATATTTCAAATCTAATCATGTCATATACTTGTTTAAAATCCTCGGTGGATTTTATTGCCCTTGGGATAAAAACTAAGTCATATAAAAACTTCCGGGCCGGGCGCGGTGGCTCACGCACGCCTGTAATCCCAGCACTTTGGGAGGCCGAGGCGGGTGGTCAACATGGTGAAACCCTATCTCTACTAAAAATACAAAAAATTAGCTGGGCATGGTGGTGCAGGCCTGTAATCCCAGCTACTCAGGAGGCTGAGGCAGAATTGCCTGAACCCAGGAGGCGGAGGCAGAGGTTGCGGTAAGCTGAGATTGCGCCATTGCACTCTAGCCTGGGTAACAAGAGCAAAACTCTGTCTCAATAGAAGAATAACTTTTGGCACCTATTATATGGCAAGTATTGTGCACTGTTCTGGCACTATGGAAACAAACAAAACAGGAATTAAATGGCTAATCATCCCAAACTGTACAAACAAAATTAATCAAAGTGGTATAAATGAGGAAAAGGATTGGAGATGAGGGGCTGACCCAGTATTGGGGACAGGTAATATTCCTTGTAGAAGTCTTATTTCTCTTTTATTTCATGATTCTTAAGTTCTAATCAGTTCCCTAAATATCTGTATTCTTCTTCCCTTTGAGGCTAAAGTCAGGAATGAGGGAGGTGACATCACTATTCCATAGGCAATAAAAGAATGATAGGAAAATATTATGGACAAATTTATGCCAATATATTTAGCAAAGTAGATGAAATGGAGAAATTCCTTGATATAAGGAATATCACTGCCTCTACTAGAGAAATTGAATTTCAGTTAAAATTTTTTCACAAAATTGAAGAGGAAGGACTACTTCTTAGCTCATTCAGTTTGTGCCAGCATTGTCCTGATACCAAAACCATACAAAGATATAAGGTAGGAAAAATCATTCAGATTAAAATGCTTTATAAATATAGATATGAAAATTCTAAACAAAATTTTGACAAATAAAACTCAAAAATGAATACATCATGACCAAGTGGATTTGTACTGGGAATGTAGTTTTGGTTTAGCACTTAAAAAATTTATTGGTGTAGTTATTCTATTATCAAACTAGGAATGAGAAACCTTATGTTTATCTCAGTAGATACAGAAAAACTTCTGAGAAAATCCAGCATCTACTTGTGATAAAAACTTAGCAAACTAAGGACAGATAAGAAGGAAATATCTAAAGCTAGCATCATACTTAATAATGAAAGATTGAATGCTTTCCATCTAAAGAAAAGAAAAAGACAGAAATATATATTCTCATCATTTCTACTTAACATGCTACTGGAGATTCAGCCAATGCAATAAGGCAAGAAAAAAAATAACTAGATAGAAAGTAAAATTATATTATTGTTTTAATCCAAGGATTACATAATCTTCAATGTAGAATATCTGACGCTCTCCCAAAAAACTATCAGAACCAATAAATGAGTATTAAAATGTTGCAGAGTACAAAACAAAATACAAAACCAGTTACAATTCTGTATAATAGCATCAAACAAGCAGGAAATACAATAAGAGGTACAATTTACAATAGCATTAAAAATATGAAATACTCAGGAATAAGTATGACAAAAATATGTGTAATTAAAATTGTAAAACACTGTTGTGAAAAATTAAAGAAGACCTCATTAAACAATGAGGTATAACTTGTTCACTGGTTGGAAAACCCTGTATTATGAAAATGTCAATTCCTCCCAAATTAATCTATAGGTTTAACGGAATGCCAATTAAAATTTTGGTCCAGGTGTGGTGGCTCACACCTGTAATCCCAGCACTTTGGGAAGTCAAGGCAGGCAGATCATGAGGTCAGGAGTTTAAGACCAGCCTGACCAACATAGTAAAACCCTGTCTCTATTAAAGATACAAAAAATTAGCTGGGTGTGGTGGCAGCCATCTGTAATTCCAGCTACTTAGGAGGCTGAGGCAGAAGATTCAATTGAACCCAGGAAGTGGGGGTTGCAGTGAGCAGACATTTCACTATTGCACTCCAGCTCCCAGCCCATTAGACAGTTTAATATGTCTCGAAAAAAAAATTGGAAATCTTTTAAAATTATACACACGTGTGTGTGTGTGTGTGTGTGTGTGTGTGTGTGTGTGTGTATGTTGGCAAGATGATTCTAAAGTTAATGTGGAAATGCAAAGAATTTAGACCAAATGCCAGCAAACTATGACCTGCAGTATACTTCCAGCCTGCAGTCTTCTTTTGTAAATAAAGCTTTACGGGCAATACAGTTATATCATATTGCCTATGGCTGTTTTTTGTACTACAAGTGTAGAACTGAGTACTTACAAAAGAAACCATATGGCCTACCAGTCGTAAAAGATTAACTCTCTGTCCCTCCACAGGAAAAAATACATTGTTGACCCTTGACCTAGAATAGCAAAAACAAGTTTGAATAAGAAAAAAAAGTAGAAAACAAACTATCTGACTTTCAAACTCATATCAAAATTACACTAATAAAGTGTGGTTCTGGCCCTGAGTTAGATATATAGATCAACGACCCAAAGTGGACAGCCTCAAAATAAAGCCTATACTTACATGAACAGCAGACATCTGATAAAAATGCAAAGACGACAGAGTAGAGAAAGGATGGTATTTCCACCACATCCAGAAGATATAACTGTCAAAACTCTATAATCAGTAAAAACCTAATAAAAATGGGCAAAATATTTTAATAGACACTTCACCAAAGAAAACATAAAGATGGCAAATAAGTATGAAAAGATGCCCAACATTACTGACCAGTAAGGAAATGGAAATACAAACCACAATGTAATACCTCTACAAACCTACTTAAATGGCTAAAATTAACTGACTATCCCGAGTGTTAATAAGGATGTGGAGGAAACGTATATCTCCTATACTGCTGGTAGGAATGAAAAATGATATAGTTACTCTGCAATACAGTTCAGTGGTTAATTACAAAGTTAAATATACATCTACCATATGACCCAGTCATTCCACTCCTAGTATTTGTGCAAGAGAAATGAAAGCATATGTTCATATAAAGGCTTGTACACAAGTATTCATTGCAGCTTTGTTTGTAATAACCCAAACTGACCAATCCAAATGTCTATCAAGTAAATAAATTCATAAGCAAATTTTGTTGTATCCATACAGTGGAAATCTACTTAGCAATAAAATCACTGATACACAACAAAAGCATTAATCACATTTAAAATAAATTGTTCTACATAAAATAAATCAGATTAAAAAGCCAAATCATTTGCTATGGGGCAGGAACCAGGGAGTGGAAGAGAGGAATTATGAAAAGCATGAAGAAACCTTTGCGAGTGAAAGTCGTGCTCATGATTTTGATGATAGAAATCTGTATGAGGCACTTCAATACAGAACAATTTAACCTTTTTATTACTATAGCTTTTATTGAAAATGAACACACTCAATAGCAAACAAACCTAAATGCACTCTGATCTCTATTCTGGATAAGACTAGGAAACCTGTATTTCAGTGAATTCATAGCAGTTGACTTTTTCTCCTGATGTCAAGACATAAGTAACTGATGGTCCTATGGAGAAACAATGCACTTAGTGCTTTGAGATACAGGATTTTCCTCCAGTAGTCATCTAGAACCCCATGGCAATGTATCTCTAGCACAGCAGAAGTGCACAGCTTATGGGAATGTGCTGATTTGGTTGAAAATGAACCATGAGATGAATGCTATGGAATCACATTCTAGAGTTAATTTTGAAGATAATATTTTACTGTAAGGATTTTGGTAATAACTTTTTAAATTTATTTATTTTAATTTTTTTTTTAAGACCAAGTCTCACCCTTTCACCAGGCTGGAGTGCAGTTGTGTGATCTCAGTTTACAGCAACTTCCACCTTCCAGACTCAAGCAATTCTCCTGCCTCAGCCTCCCAAGTAGCTGGGATTACAGGCATCCATGACCACACCCAGATAATTTTATGTATCTTTAGTAGAGATGGGGTTTCATCATGTTGACCAGGCTGGTCTTGTACTTCTGACCTCATGATCTGCCCACCTCAGCCTCCCAAAGTGCTGGATTACAGGCATGAGCCACTGTACCCGAGTGTAATAAAATTATATTTAAAATTTAAAATAACATTATATTTCCAAACTTACCAAATAGAGAGGTATGTTAACTGCCACCATATAGATATGACAAATTAAGCCAATAATTTAATTTCATTTCAGTACTACAGAAACCCCAGCAATACCAAATGAATTGTATTGACAATCAGGATTTGCCATGTATAAAACCTTTAATTTTACTCTCCTCAAAACAAGGCAAAAGTGCTGTCCTGTGTCCTTCCTTTGGCTATGCTTTTCATCTTGAGACTACTTAGTGGGTGGAGTACCCCACACTATGGGAAAATCAGATGAAAGACTTGGTTCACTAAGGAACTGCAAAGATCTGAGGAAAGTACTATAAGGTATAGCACCATAAAATGGTTACATTTTGAGCCAGGAAAGATGATTACAGATTACTTAATTCAATAATCCCACTTTAAAGAGACAGACTACGGATCTGAGAGGACACATGACTTGTTTGATGTGGTGGAACTAACTGGGGCCTGAACCAGGGGAATTAAATCACTTCTCAACCCATTCTTTTCTTGGTAAACCATTCTTACCCTTTGAATAATGACGGTGCCACTTCAGGTAGGTAATAAAAAGTACCTACTGAAATGTTATTGTATCATTTTGGAGGAAAAAAAAACATCTGCAGAGTCCCAGCATCGATCTCTCAGCCCATCAGGATCTATAGCTAGATAACATTTTTTAGAGTTATCCTTCCCCCCATCCCCAGGGTACTAACTGACTACTTAATTTCCTGAGTTTAAAAAAAGAAAACAAACAAACAAAAAACTCCAACAAACTGGAAGGCAAGCAATAATTTATAAAATTTTGGAAAATATTAAACATTTGTGATAAAAATAGTTTTTAGTGAAATGGTTATGTTTCACTTACTCTGGCAATCCCTGAAATGTAATGTACTTTATAGGAGGAAGTATTTCACTGCTGTCATTCATGTTAGAGACTAGTTCCTCCCATCTGCAAAATGGGTAGAACCCCGAGTTCTAGTCATCCAAAGTGACCAATTCATAGACTGACCAATTAGCATTTCCACAGTATTGGCATGCAGGCAGAATCTTGTCACTTTTATTTCCTTGTATTAAAGGGCACACATTTGTTCGATATCTTTGCTATTCAAAGATTGTGGAAAACAGACTACATCTGCTGGAGAGCAAACATTGTTTCTTCTCTCCAGATGTCTGCTTTTTCTCCCAGAAGTTGGAGAGCATTGGACAAGCAATAACAGATGATGAACACATGCATAACTACAAATGGGCAAGCTGATTGTTTTCAAAATTGGTATAAACATTTGCTCTTGGGTTGAGATTTAGCCCATAGCAAATCTTTACATTTGCGTTATAAACTCCCAACTAAAAAAAATGTTTATAATGGAAGTGCTGACAATGTGAAAATTCAGTTACGGTCAGAAAAGCAGTTTTGTTTAAAAATGCCATTTTGCACTTCCATATTTACATCTTAACCAGGGACTGAGATGTCAATTTCTCCAAAGTTTTCTTTTCTTGTCCAAAGGAGAATTTGAGGACTGTTTTGAAATGAACAAGAGATCTGATTTTCAGTGTCTTGTTTCTTTAGCAAACATCGAAATATAGAAGCACATGCTGGTTATTTAATTGGTTACATTGATGATGAGGAGGATGAATGAGATAGAAGAAAATTAAGCTTGTTGAGAGAGAGGGGTTTTGCTTTTTTACAGTATTTGATAGAGAAACGTAGCAATTTTTAGAAAATACCTTGTTCTCTATAACCTTGACTATGCTAAGACTCAGTGAGTACATTGACTAGGGGTTATAACATAACACCAGAGAAATCTTTTGACTTGCTTATAAATTACTTGGCCTGAAACTCAAAGTGTGCTTTGCACGATGTCATTATATTCATAGAGATATGGCCCTCTTTTACTGCAAGGACTGCCTTACTGTTCACTCCCAGAATGGCAAAAAGAATAATAATAGAAATAAGAGATGAAGATATAGAAATGTTCATCCAACAATACATCTTTATGAGCAAATAATTTTCTTTGAAATAACTGATTGTGTGAAAATCATAGGAAATTTTATTTGTGATTGTAGGGCATGGTGGAAACCTCTGTTGTCATATTGGATACAAGGCAACTCTTCATTTGAAAATTTAAAGTTATTATTTCTAATTACTTAGATTTTTACCTAGAGTCACACTTATTTTCAGATAAATAGAAGTAGTTTTACAACAAACGGTGAAGGGGAGGGAAGGAAAACCCCAAAATATCCCAAGGATTTAGTAGACGTGAATAGTCAAGGACTTGACACGTCCAGCTTCAACATGTAGATCCAAGTCTTACTCTCTTGAGCTCCCAAATGAGAAGAGGAACAGATCACTCTTATTCTTGGCATAAAAACACCCAGCAAATTTTCTTGAAAATGTTAGGATCTTCTGAGGGAAAAAATAATATAGGTCCAAGTCTGAGTTACCCTGCAGGCTACTAACACTTAGATTTGCCTGTGATTGTTACTTGAACAATTAGGGCAAGAATGTAAAATTTTAACATTTGTATGTTTCTTCATTTAAGCACACAAATTACAGGATACTTTCTTCATTCAGTGGTTGCCACACAATAACTCTTAAATTAATTCATGAAAGAAGGCTAAAGTTTAAGTTATAGAACTCGAGTAACAAGAAACCATCTAAGCATTAGGAAAGAATGTGCATTTTGCTTTTGTACTTTTGTTTGCAAACCTCAAATCATGCAAGTGCTCAACCTAGCCCTGGGTGAAGAGGACTCCCATTGAGCTTATTAGTAAATGTAGGGAACAAGCTCGGTGCTGGAATATCAATCCTCTGAATGGGCTGATATCCTGAGGATTACCCAGCCCTCTTAGGTTGCTGGATTTCTGGACCTACTTTGAAAAGAATCTTATACACACCAAAATACAATGAAGAGGGCATGTGTGTGAAAATATGGAAACCATTCTTATTTTGCATAGTAATGAGAAAAGTTAATTTATTTCTCACACTGAGACACTTTAAGTGAAAGGCATACCTTGAATAAAATGATACCATATAAATCTTGGCTAGCTAGTTAACATTGCTGGTTATTTTGAATTTTCATTGTAATTTAACATTACATAAAGTGATATACATTTGTAAGTTGAGATAAAAGAGCTCTGATGGACAGAATGAGCAGAATTAAAGATTACTTATTTTTTTTCCCCCAAATGAGATCTTTTTGGCTTGTCCTCTTACAATTATTGCTTAGAGGACTGAAATGTGTTGTTTGTAACTCAATAATTTACATAAAGGCAGCCCTGCAGTACCACATAAAATAATTATGATAATTTCTTGTAATTGAAGAAAAATGTGTTTGTGCAGAAAGCATCTAACAACTCCTGCTTTGGTTTATACCTTCCATGATCCTTCGATCAGTACTGTAGTGTGAGCAGATTTTAAAGTATACTTTCTAATAAGCGCCTTGCTTTTTTTTTTTTTTTTTTTTTTTTTTACTACTTGGTGATATCCTAATTAACCATGCTCAATTGATTGCTTTCAAAATAAGAACCAAGAGCTCTCATCTAGTCAAGTGGAAGCTAATTCAACTCTTTTATACTATGGCAATGATAAATCTCTCTCTCTCTCTCTCTCTCTCACACACACACACACACACACACACACACACACACCCTCCACATGTATTATTTTAGTAATATCATACTGTAGGTCTTCGGGTTTGAGTCAGTATAGCATGATAAGACAATTCTATGGAATTTCACGCATTATTTTTCTTTTAATACTTATGAAGGTAAATATGAATATCCATTTTTCATTCACAGATTAGAATTATTTCTTGACTTTTTTTGTGATCACTTGATGAACTCTCACATCCAGAAAATGTGCCATTTCACTTGAAAAAAAGCAAAAGAATACGTGGGGAAAATAAATTCAATGCAGGCAGAAGGAAACTGACCATTTCATGTCTTAACCCAATTGCTACTCTCGGTTTCCTTTTCTTTTTAAGTCAAAATTAAACACATTTTATTTGGATTGACAAGCACCTGGTCATTTGATTATGAGATTATAGTATGTGGTCAGAGCATCTACTGTATGATGTTATTTTGCAGGAGAGGACAAGCTTTTTAGATCCCCATTACTGTGGGTCACATCCCTTCTCTGGTCTCATAGATAAATGAGAGGAGATAATACAATACATACTAAGTGTCATATACAGAACTGAAAAAACTGTTTTCAGTGTATATAAATCCCAGTCAAGGCATTACACAACTGGAGTTTAAAATGTTACATGTAAATCATCCAGACTTAAGCTTCTTAGGAAACACAAACCGTTCTCTAAGGACATATGAGACCAGAACATCAGAAGATGCTGTCTCACTGTGGGGTGGCAGAAAACAGTGGCTCGCAGACCACCCTGGTGTGTAGTAATCAACAATGCAGTGGCCCACTTTATAAAGGCGTCAGACAGTCTGTAAGCAAAAAGGCAGAGCCTCCAACTGAGACAGGCCCTGCTAATAAGTGGTTTCTAGGAAAAAGAAGGAAAAAAAAAGCAGCTTTAGCATATGCAACAGGTCTCATATCACAGTCTTTTTTTTTTTTTTTTCATTCTACCTTCTTTCATATGAAACAACTCCATCAAGAGTGTCATTGGAAACACCGTGAGCAATAGAAGAATGTGCTGACATTCTTACCCTTCTGCTCTAGCAGCCTTTCATACATTTATTATGGTGCTGCACTTGTAAATATCTCATCACATGTCTGTTTCCCCTGCTGGACTGTGAATTTCTTGAGTGCAACACCATGCCCTGTTCATCTTACTGTTTCTACTTTCAACATTAGTGCGTGCTGAAGAAGTCCTCAGTACATATTTGCTGAAAGAGCTTTTCAATTCCATTACTGCTGGAATAGCTATCTGGGAGGCTCTGGACAAACCACTTCATGTGTTTTGCTTCAGTTTCCTCATCTAATGAATGGGAATAATGCTATTTTGAACATTTTGCAAAGACTTAGCAAAAGAGATTTCGTATTTGAAAGTATTTTTAAAATATTTTTTTAAAAAGCATTTGTTTTCAAGGTGCAGGTTGGGGCATTTCTTACAATATAAGCTGGATTTCCTGAATAATATGATGATTATATGATACTTCAATGTATTATTGCATTTTACTTACTCAGACAAGTTATTTGATATTATGTTCTCTACCATTTAAAAGAATCTTATTTTTATGATTTATGTATTTGATAATGAAAAACAAAAAACAATTATTTAAGAAAGTATTGACAATATTTTAGTTTCCTTATAATTCTGACTTTATATGAGCAAAAGTACCTCAGTGAGTGCTCATACCTGCTGTGTTAAGTACAGAGACTAAATCACATTTTGTCAATAGGGGCAACTTGTACAAACTGGGTACACAAATAGAAAATAACAATGTTGAAGAAAGTGTAATTAATTAATTCAAGCTTCAAGATAAGATCACTGGATCGTGCTGACCCTATATGTTAATCAGTTGATTGATTAATTGCTACAATCATAATAATTACACGGTACAAATCTAAGTACACTTAATGATAGTGTAGACTTAGAGTTAAAAGTTCTTTATAATCGGCTTATCTTCTCTTTCTTGAATTAGAGGAGTTGGTTTCACTTACTTTAAAGATATATTTTGGCTTGTAGAGCTGAAAAGCTTATGCCAAAATTAGCCAGAGTTCATTTTTGCCTGTTCAATTAACCATTTTTGATTATTTCTTAATGCTGTTTAAAAAGCAGTCTCAAACCTATGAAATAGGAATTTTGCATTGTACATATTTATCCAATCATGTACTCTTATTCTGAACATGCCCATTGTATGAAGTGATTTCGCAATTACAAGGCAGTAGTTGCCCCCCAGTATATAGTTTTCTATACTTTCTGTTCTATATTTGGATAGCAGATAGAAGGGGCCTGAGTTGTCATTGACATGCTCAGATAAAAGTATGTGCTATAAAGTCAATGTAAATTATTAAGAACTATTCAGACACTTAAAATGAGGACTAGAACTAAAATGGCTTAACATGCATACACATTTATGTTTTTCACATGAAGGAATCCCAGTTTTAGGCTTGAATTTTTTTCTACACACACACATACACACACACACACACACACACACAGAGCAATTTATATCTTGGTATCATTGATTTAGCCAAACTTTTATTCTGACCACTGTCAACTTCTGACTGGCTATTCAATGTTCCAATAGCTGTAAAGATTCAGTTGGGTAATCTTGAACAAATTCCTTGCAGCACAAAGATACAATGAACTGTGCTGGGGCTCAGAACATTACACCTCTAAGTATGGCCCTTTGGCACACTGTGTACTTTGAACTCAAGAAGAGTTGGAAGGGCCTCAGAAGCAAGAAGTTCTCCCTGATCTTTGCCTGCACTCCTTTCTCCTATAATTTCTCCCCAGAAGCTGGTCATAAAAACTAGAACTCTTCCCCAAAGCAAGTCATAAAACCTAGAAATGTCACTCTCTGACTTTCTCTTTTTTCCCCTGATGTGACAGGTGTCCTGCCCTCTACCCAGAGGAAGGAATGTCATACAGAGACACAGAAAAGAATTTGAACAAACAGGCTTTGCTGAGTTTCACCCCCCTGCCCCCAATCCATGACCATTAGATCATACTTTTTTTGGTCCAACCACGTTTCTACATGTCTTTTCATTCTTTATCAAACCTAAACATAAAAATGCACAGTTTTCCTTAGGTCTTTGGATCTTCATTTCTGAAAGTTCCTGTATCACATTTTTGATTAAATAAATCTGTTATGCTTTCCTCTTGCTAATATTTCTTTTGTTATAGGGGTGTCAGCCATGGCCCTCAAAATGGGTAAGGAAAATGTATTGTACCTTGTTGCCCCTACAACTGTCCAGATTCTGTGTGTAGAAAGAATGCCAGTAAGAAGAATCATCTGACCGATAGTTTGTGTTTGATTCAGTTTTCTACCGTGTGTAAAATAGCTCATCAACATAGCTTCTCAATTTCTGTCATGTACATGTCTATCCTCATGGTTATCTATTTTCAAAAGCTAGCCCATCTCTTTCTTCCCAGATTGTTTATCTGAGATGTCATTAAATCATTGCAACTTTTCTTTTTTGTAATCTTTTACATACAGCTTCCTCTTTTCCTTCATTTATTCCTTTTATTCTTTTGCAAAATAGTCATTTTTAAGTTGGTGAACACCTTAGATGTAACCGAGCTACTAGATGCTTTTTAAACTTTTGCCTGCATATGAATAGCCTGGAGAGCTTGTAAAAACAGATTTCTAGGCTCCATCTTCACTGGTTGTCGTAAAGGAGGTCTGGAGTGGGGACCTAGAATACACAGTCTAACATGATCTCAGGTGATTCTGATGCTACCAGTCTTTACACTTCGAGTAACACTTATTTTATAACTTTTTTGGGGGGGAGGGGGTGTCACACATCTAGGAATCTTGCTCCAGAAAATACACAGATGCACACGTACACAGTTTGGCCAGTCTTTGGGGGAGTGGCACATGAGCCTCTTGAGGCATATCCATGCATGAGTCCCAGAGCACTGAGGTCACTTGCCCAAGGTTATACTTGGGTGATAGCCAAATGTGGTGCCAAATCATGATGGGGTTTCCTGCTTCCCTTCTCCTCTTAAACATATCCTGACAATTATCACCACATTATTTTCTTTAACACATGAGTTTCTGCTTTCCACTACCTTTCTCAAAAATCTTTAATGGAGTTTTCCCTGCCTACAGCATAAAATTTAACCCATAGGCAGTACTGAATTCTCTGCAATTAATTAGTTAATTCATTGACCAAGAATTTACTAAATTCCTTTTCTGTGGAAAGTACTAAGCTAGGCAGGAGGACACAGAATTACTGCTTTGCCTTCAAGGATTCATAATACTGGATTAACTGTATCTGCTCTCCTTTATTTTGTGTGCTGTCTCCAAAATCATTGCTGCCTTCAACCCAGATTCCTCACTTTCCACAAAACAGCAGCTTCATCTCAGGGCTGGAGCCAGTGCTTGGCTGGAGCCAACATTTCCTGGCTGGCTCTGCAAACTCCATATACTCCTAATGCCTCCTTCATGGAGTCTTCCCAAGCACTGCATTTTTGTCTTTCCCTTTCGTGGAGTGTTTATTGTCTTCATCATTCATTGTGCTGCTAGATCATATGTGCTCACATTTTCTTCTCTAGTTCAGGGTATATACCTATTACTTTTTCAGTACTCTCCTCGAGGAGCATACAGCATGGCTCAGACCAAGATGCTGCGATATCAACATAATACAAGTAGGAAGAGCTGCTCTTCTCTTATTTGGCTTCATCAAAGAAAAAGAACCAAAATAAAATGGTTCCCAAATGTGACTGTCACCAGGATCACCTGAGGGTTTGCTCATGTTTTTTTTTTTTTTTTTTTTTGAGACGGAGTTTCGCTCTTGTTACCCAGGCTGGAGTGCAATGGCGCGATCTCGGCTCACCGCAACCTCCACCTCCTGGGTTCAGGCAATTCTCCTGCCTCAGCCTCCTGAGTAGCTGGGATTACAGGCATACGCCACCATGCCCAGCTAATTTTTTGTATTTTTAGTAGAGACGGGGTTTCACCTTGTTGACCAGGATGGTCTCGATCTCTCAACCTCGTGATCCACCCGTCTCGGCCTCCCAAAGTGCTGGGATTACAGGCTTGAGCCACCGCGCCCGGCCTTGCTCATGGTTTTTTTAGAAAACGTGGTTAAACCTCACCCCAGGCATAATGAATCAACAACCTCTCTGGGTTGTTCCGGGAATCTGTTTCTCCGAAGGTGAGTTAGGTCAAAAAGCCTGGTATGAGAGGCCCTCGAGCAACTGATTCTGAAATCCCCTCCAACAATGTCTACGCACCCTCTTCTTACACTTAAAAAAATCAATACCAATACTTAATAGTAGTGTGGAAACTTGAACACAGAAAAACAAACAAAAAATGAAGAAACGAAGGCTATATAATCATTACCTGCTAATGTTTTTAAGTAAATCCTTTCATTCTTTTCTCTACATATAAATATTTACAAACATATTTTACAATAGGCTCATACTATACATGCCATATCATACTTATAGTCTCATAATATTTATTGGCATTTTTCCTTGTGAAGTAATGCTTTCTATAGCACAACTTAGCAATAACTTAGTATTTTATTATATAAATGGGCACAACTAACCTTCCCTAAGTTTGTACACTTACTTCTATAGTTTTCACTATTATAAAGAACATTTTGAGGGGCAAGTTTGTACACATCCTTGTGCATATCTCTGAAAATTTCCTAAGATAATTTTCTAGATATATAATTGCCAGTACAAGGCATGCACATTTTAAAGGCTTTTGCTAAATACAGCCAACAGTCCTTCTATGAATTTTCTAAGAGTTCCGATTTAAAGCAGTAACAAGTCTTGCCTCATTGTGAACTTTGGCATTTCATCTATAGCCAAGTTTATATCATAAATAGTTCTTTACAGACAGCAGCAACTTACACCCTTATAGCGTACTTTACTATGCGAAAATTACATCTTTTGTTAAGCTTACTATAAATTTACTGGCTATCTTCCTTGCAGACTTCCACCAATGTTACAGAAAAGAAGATTTTAAAATAATTAATCTCCGGAAGTAACCTTTGATTAAATGTAACATGAAAGCTAAAAACCTGAAGCAGGAGAATGCTATTTTCTCGTGTGATACCTTATTCTTGCCATCTGTTGAACAAATATCTGGTTCCAAATAATGTCAATTAAAACCAATGGCAAATCTTACTTTTACTTGTGGATATTAGCAAGAACAACATTGTGCTGCTTGTGTAGTTATCTTACCGTTGTTGAAGTACTCTATATGAATACACGGATTTTTTTTTTTTTTTTTTTTAGGTCTTTAACCTCTCAGCACTAGTTTTATGGAACACCCACCGCTAAGCAAGTATGCAAAATGCAGTGCTGCTTAGCATTGGGAAATCCCCAATCTGGTGCCAAGAAGTTCACAAATACAGTAACGGACCCTCTTATGTCAAAAGTGAGTATTGTTTAACAGTGTAAGCTGGAACAGCCTTTGGGATGCATTGCAGCTGGAGCTGTTCCACTGCAAGACATTGCAAACTTCAGGATGATGGTTGTCACACCAGGTCCTGGAAAGGTAACCTACTTCAGTCTGCAAAGTGAACTAAAAGGGAATGGTGGTTTACACATGGTCCTGATGCCATCGACATAAGAAACACAATTACACAAGTGGTGAAGTAGGAATTTGGTGGCAGATGGTCAGGTCTGCAGGAAGTGTCCACCCAGCTTTGTTTGGCCCATATTCTGAAACAGCTAGAATAAACACTTAGTGTCATAATTTATAAGCATATCAGTACCAATAAATCAGAATCATGCAAACAGTCATGTTTATTATGTTCTTGTTGCTTAATATTCATGACAGTAATTTATTTTTATAGTACAGTTTCACTGTTCTCCCCACCACTGCTCTGCATTTCAGGCGGGCAAGTCATACTAGCAGAGTTCAGGTAACACTCTGAAGACTGCAAAAGTTCACTAGCCTGGTCAAAAGACTTGATTTGCTCATTTAATTTTTCCCTTCTCTTCTCATAAACTTTTAAACCACCAAGATGAAATATCTGGAAATCAGTAATAATACTTCTTTGACATGTAAAAAATGTGAGTACTAGAGTCCACCTAGTCCTGTGGTAGTAGCTGTATAACAGAGCTCATGAGACAGATAGAAATATTTGGGAGACGTAAGCAGTTAATTCTTGAATTTACTGTCAACAAAATGGATTGAATTAAGCATTGTTTCCGCCTCTGCCATTCACCTTCTTGCCACTCTCTTCCTTCTGATTCCCCACTTCGGTAGTATAGGATCATTGCTGCTAATTACTATGGATTGTTCAGAGAGGAATTACATGAAAGAACCACCACAGAGCACATTGTTTTAAAAATTCATTTAGTGCCAGAACTACAAGATCAGTAAAAACATGTCTCCTACTCCAGAGAAGTTTATGTCAGATAAACAGACGTAAAACAATATTACATTGGTCTGTACTTGACACGAGACAACTTACATCCAGTTTTGTAATGAACTCAGTAGAAAAAACGTACAATTGCCAGAAAAAAGGAGTCACAAAAATACAAGCCTGAAAAACAAATTTCATTTAAAAAATTTCCCAACTAAAAATAGTCTTACAATACTATTAAGATCTGCGGTCTTACTCTGCAAGTTTGCTGTGTTTTAACAAAGATGTTAAGCATTTTTTAAAAAGTGAAATACCACTGAATGTAAATAGACACAGTATTCATATTTTAATTATAATGGGGCTCTTTTTATTATGGGTATGGAGGTTGGAAATAATGGATTTATTTTGTAGACTCCATGAAAATACTTTTCTAGCACATGGCATGAGGGATGAAGTGACACTTTGCTATAGTTTCACCTTCTAACTAAATAACATATATGATAAAAGTTGTAAGACATTTTACAATATCATTTCCTAATTCACTTGCTGGGGATTGCAATAAGGTTACAATGCCTTCTTTCTACCTTTAAGCATTTGGAATATGGGGAGTTTATTGCTAAAGTGATTGTTGTTGTTTTCTTCCGTGATGCATTCTGCACAAAATAGGTGCTCTTAGTTAACATTCCTAAAAGATAAATTAAATGTTTGTTACAAATAAATTTACTTACCCTTTAGCCTTCTCCATCTGCTAGGTGTGTTTGAATTTCACTGGTGTGTATTTTTATTTTTAAAATTTTTTCCAATGACCCAGGCACAAGAATGAGTACCTATAATGTTGCCTTGGATACAGAAAGCAATTAAAAAATTGTTGAATTTGTTTTAAATAGTCAAGATGGAAGCTTTTCTTAATAATGAGGTTTTGAGATCATGTGTATGAGCAGAGAAATTCAATTGTGTTCTGTCTGGTTTCTCTCATTGTAGTTTTTTAACAAAATAAAGCCTTTATCTGAACTACATCTAAATCTACTAATTATCTCATTTCTAAATAGACACTTGTTAATCATTTTGTTTAAATTTGTCAAAAACTATAGTTGAGTGGTGAAGAGTAACACCTTTGGAATTTTTCAGTTATGGGTTCAAATTCTAGCTCTGCAAATTCCCAACTGGTAGCCTCAGGGAGGCTATTTAATACTGATTAGTCTAAATTTCCCAAATGAAAATAATAGGAATAAAACTGACCACAAGGGAGTATTATAAAAATGAACTTAAATGGTGAAATGTACATATAGCAATTGGCTACATGTAAGTGAAAGTATGGTTAGTATACTATAAACTGGAATTGTAATCATATGGGCAGTTATGAGGTTTATTTATATTCCCACTGCTCTAATAGTTTATAGTATTTATGATTCAAATTCTTTCTAAATGTTGTCCAACTATCTAGAGAACTGCACTTTCTAAATTTGGAATGTCTCTTTTCTAAGTTTTTATTGGCACGATATTTGAAGTTCTTCCCCCACATGTTGCAAGTTTTTGTCTCTAACTGCTCCATTGTTTTAAATGGTCTTGCAGTTTGTCTTGCATGGTCTTGAATGTATTTGAGGATGTAAATGTGGACTTGGAAGACAAACCGCTCAGGTTTGTAAATATCAAAATACTAGAAGGAAGGCTCAATGAATTTGTAGTTAAAAAGTGGGTTTTGGTCCCACTTCCAGTTGTTATGAGACTCAGGTGACACAAATCTTCTGAATATGCAAAACTGAAAGCAAAACTCTCTTGTACAATGGTACAAGATGGCATGCATATTTCTGCGTGAACGTTCAAAAGTGTACAAACTTATCTGAGAGAGAAAATGGTAAAAATGACACCTTGGACTAGAAATGCAATTTCGGATCCTGATAGTATAATATTAATAAAGAAAAAATCGAATCTCATATCACAGTAATAGAAAGATACTGTGAGAATATAAGAGGAAGTTTTATTGCGCACTGATAAAGTTGTACACCTAAAACAGTCCACTGAAGTATGATTTCTCTTATTCACTGAATGTTTTTGTCCCCCAAATCCATATGTTGAAGCTCTAACCCTCAATATTATGGGATTTGAAGTAGGGTCTTTAAGGGGCACTTAGGTTTAGATAGGGCCATGAGGGTAGGACTCTCATAGTAAGATTAGTGCCCTCATAGGAAAAGGGAAAGATTAGAGCCCACTCTTTCTTATATTTGAGGACGCATTGAGAAGGTGGCCATCTGCAAGCCAGGGTAGGGCCCTCAGCAGGAAATGACCATGCTGGTGCTCTTATTTTGGACTTACAGCCTCCAGAACTGTGAGAAATAAATGTCTATTGTTTAAGCCACACAGTCCTTTGTATTTTGCTATAGCTTCCTGATCTGACTGAGACAATTTCCAATCCTTAGGAAGGCACATTTGGGGGAGTGTGATCTTGGTGATGAAGTGTCTGGAAACTTTGATGCATGATAAATTACTGAAAGTGTAGAGGAAGAAAGGAGAACACCAAACAGGCTCTGCAGGTTACATTTTAAGTGTTTTAAAAATACTTAAGGAGTTTCTAGAGAAAGATCCTGCTAGAAATCTGACATTAACCAATGTGGTTTTTCTAGTTGTGCTCTGGCTGGTCCTTCTCATTGGTAGAGATTTCTACTCAGCTAACGCAGGGGGTCCAGCTCACACAGGGGGTCCAGCTCTCAGAAGCTCTGAGCATCACAGATGCTTACAGACAGGAGCTTCTGAGGTCTTTCTGCGTCCAATATTTGCTTGGGATCATTCTTCTTTCCTGACGACTTTTTCTAAAACACTTTCATAACATGGCACAAACTCATAGAATTTTTTAAAGAATATTTCAATGAGGTAATGGTTTCTTCTTGGGTGCTAATTAGATATTCAGAGAATAATACACACAAGGTGTCAAAGAAGAATGTTACCATTGTGCCTGGAGTTAGGAACCTGGAAGAAAAGCTCAAAATATTGTTGCTTTCACCTCTTTGTAAGACAGTAACCACCTGCAACTAGTGGGACAGATGGCACTAATTAGATCTGCCCATCCATTACTTGGCAGAGGAAGGGGCTGGAAATGTGAAAGGGTCAACCTTTCACCTGCTGGACACTCAAGGTGAGAAGAAAAAGGAAAGGGGCCAAGAACTAACTGTCTGGCTAGACAGTTACCATGGACTCAAGCTTTAGATATTTGATCTTTTCGAATTCCAATTTCTGAAAAATAATGGTGTTGTATGTAATGAAATGGAAGTGTGGGGAACTAAACATTTAAATAAAAAACTATAAATAAACCAACAAAAAAAGAAAACCCTCAAGTATCCAGTATAATATTTTTATGGTTCATGGTTTAAAAAATATATATCTGCCTTCATCTTTCCAAACATATTACTTTTACTCTTAACACCAGCACCACTACAAATTTTCTATAATAGTGTATTCATTTTCCATGTTTCTGTTTTCCAAAGTGTATGTAAAAATGTATGCGCCTATCCCTAGAGAAAAATTCCATTCTCTAAACCACATGGCAATTCTCAGTGCAGATATTCCACTGTTCCAACACGAGCAGAATTCCCCTGGGAAGTTGACAGTACTTCAGGAGCCATCACATCTAATATTTAATTCTGCAGAGCAATAGGAATGAGCCAGTTAAAGAAAGACCACAAATCAAGGAGCTTATGATAGTCCTAGAAGCTATTTCAGGAAAATTCTTTTACTGACAGACAGAAAGGTGGAGGGCTGGAGAAAGGAGAAGTGCTTGAGCGAATGAGAAAGTCCAGCTGAATGCGGGCAAACTAGAGAAACAATTGATAAGAATCAATTCTTATTTCATAACAGGCTTTCAAAATAGCACATGAGGCCTGGCCTTGTGACTCTGGCCTGTAATCCCAGCACTTTGGGAAGCTGAAGCAGGAGGATTGCTTGAGTCCAGGAGTTTGAGACCAGCCTGGGCAACATAGTGAGACACTGACTCTACAAAAAATTAAAAATAAATAAATAAATAAATAAATAAGCTCATGAGAGGTTAATATGAAAGTTCTCTTGAGAGAATTTTTTTTTAAAAAAGTCTACATTTTAAAGCTAGAATATTGTGTGGCAACTGAAAGAAAAAGTGACATATTTCCAGTTTGGAGAATGAGTGTGTGTGTCTGTCCCTGTGTTCAGCTAGTAACTCTTTGATCATTTTAGTTGATAAGTCTGAACATTTTAAGATCTACAATGTTACAAATTTCTCAAGTGAGAGAGGGCATCACTTTGGAGAGGCTCTTCTGATGCCACTGTGAACATACAGATTTGGTAACATTTAGTAGAAGCAAGGCAGGCTCAGGTCGGAGAAGCTGGATATCATCTGGGTTACGATGAAGGCATATAAGTTCTATAATAAAGCGATAGGCTTTGGCCTGTCCAAGTGGAATTGGGCTTGGGAAGAGCTGGCAGAACAAAGCAGAGATGTCATGAGATAAAGAAAATGGGATCCCTGGGTCATGAAGCAAGAGACTATCTTGTAATATTATCTTAAACATGTTTGGTGCTGTGTGGAATTCTCAAAGCAAAATATTGAAGCAGAATGAAGATGGCTGCTTTAAGACATATAATTTGAAATAGCTTTACCAGAGAAGTGGAAAGATTAGTGAGAATGGACAGCAAGGCCCTCTGAGACTGTTATCTAAAGGACACTCTGATTGCGTTATAATATAATACCAGCAAACATTTACTAGATACTGTGTGCCAATTACTCTGTAAATGAGTGCATTTTCTAAAATTCTTTTTATGATTGCCATGGTGAAGATATAACTTCTCCCTCCATTTTATTGATGTGGAAATGGAGGCCAAAAGAGATTAAAAATTTGCTCTAGGTCTAGATAGTAAAAGGTGGAGACAGGATTTGAATAGAGGTGGTGGTGCGTAGTGCAGGCAGAACTTGAGCTTAGCTGATGAAAGTAGACTTCTCTGAGGCATTGACAGGGGAGTGGCAAT
Organism: Saimiri boliviensis; assembly: GCF_048565385.1. Lineage (NCBI taxonomy): Eukaryota > Metazoa > Chordata > Mammalia > Primates > Cebidae > Saimiri > Saimiri boliviensis. Next base: position 95,310,086 of record NC_133453.1, read on the forward strand.
CTGGGAGAGGGTGTTTCAGTAGAGAGATGGAGCAGTTAAAGACCTTCAGTGTGCTTGGGGTATTCAAAGAAGAGCCAGCATACTAATGGGCTGGAATGCAATGAGCAAGGCAGGGAACAGTAAGTGATGAAGTTGGAGAGCTTGTGGTTGACCAGATCATAAAGGATTTTGAAGACCTTGGAAGGAATGGCTTTTTCTCAAAATGAAATGCAAGCCAGTTATATCAGTTTGCCTATTTTTAGAACTAGAATCATGTTGGGTTGGGTGAGAGAAAGAAATTTTTATGGGACGTAGGAGAAACTATTCTCCTAGAGATGGCCTGAGTCAGAGTCGGGGATCAGTGGGCAGATATTTTGGAAGAATCAACAGTGGTGATCACAATGTGGTGTCGAGCAAAGCGTAAGAAATGAGACAGGAGCCTCTATGTGGGATAGAAGACCCCTCAACCTTCAATTATTATGATCTATTGACGCAGTGAACTCGATAACAGGCAAAAAACCAAAAAACAAAAACCAAAAAAACTGGCCACTCAATTCCACCATTAGAGGAATAGGTCAAGATAACTGCTTTTTTGAGGAGAAATTTTGCATTTTGTTATATATATATTTTTAAAGCAGGTCTATTTAGTAGAAGTAAAGATGCTAGAGAAGCTGACTCATGAAGGCTGCCTGGCTGGTTGCTCTGCTTGAAGAGTTTATTGCTTTGAAAAAGTGACCTTAAAGAGATGGAAGAAAGAAGTGCAAGTAAAATAAAAGTTTTAAGGAAAAGCAAAAAGACAAGCACCACATTTTCTAATGGAGCTGATGTCTTACCACTCAATTAATTTCTGAGTCAAGGCCCAATTTTAATTCTGAATCACCTTCTAGTTTTACTTATAAAGGACTTTTCATTAAGCCAAATTAAGGAGCTGGAGGTCCAGTTGTTTATTATCTAGCATTAAACCATTCCTACAAAAAGACACCTGTGCAAGCCATTTGGCTCTAGTCAAATATTTTTTTTTCAATTTAATTATGAATATAATTAGAATGAGTTAAGAGACAAGCTAGGCATTAGCTATAAAATTTCCAGGTTGCATGCATGCACACACACACACACACACACGCACACGCACAGATTAAAAAGCAACCACAACAAAAATACTAAGTCTGTGAGAATGTTAGTTCACAGTGGACACTAAAAAAAGAGAGTCTTTGTAAAATTTACCTTTATTTCCATTTCAAATTTCCTTGAAATGGTGCAATAGAGGATATTTTTATACTGCATTATTTTTACATCTTTGGTTTCTCTGTGATGAACCGTTACACCCTGCTCTTTACTTTCTCCGGTTTTAAGGCAATTTGTCACTTTCGTGCTCTCATGTTTAGCAACCATTTTTACTCAAGTGCCTTGCAAGCTCTGTTTCTTTTCTCTCAAAGAGTGTCATCATGGAGTTGATGATGCATCAGAAATAGTTTGACCAAAGGGCAAGATAAAGTCAAGAGTAAAGAAAATATTTGCAAATATACTTGACTGGCTTTTCACCCCCAATTACCTATTGAAAGTATACTCTAAAGGTAAAATGGAATAAAGGCCTTAGGCGGAAAAACATCAGAACTTGCAATAGGTACTTTTTGCCATAGGGCAATGTATTTAACTTAAATTATTTTTATATGAGGATGCTGTGACTGATGTATAGACAGGGATATGAGTTTTGTTTAAGGACTAGGCATAGGGCAATCTCTATCTTTGGTGACTAATAGTCTGCATGTTCATAATGCTCAGTTGATCTTATGGGTACCATTTCTCACAACTTGTTTTACTGATTAATTAATCATCATTTTAAAAAGCCAGGCATTTAAAAAATACTCTCTTCCAAGGCATACGTGATTGTGGCCTTTAAATTGAAGACTTGTATGTGATATCATTACTATCTCCATTTTGTACCGACTTGCCTAATATCTGTGTCCTATGCATACATACATTTATATGTATATACAAACACAAAACATATTATGTATGTTCATCTGATGTTTTATATGTTATCATTAGATATATTTACTTAGTCAAGCCAGAAAAAAACACAAAAGAGATGGTATTGGAACCATAATATAGTTTTTGATCAAGGAGTTAGCATTGATTGCCTTCTAATAATGGAAGATATACGGAACATTGCTGATGAGTGGGAAGAAAGTTATTTTTGTATACAAAAGGCAACTTTGGAAACTTACAATTCAACAAATCAACAACTTCCAGCTCACATACCCGGATTTGATCATTACACTTTGTATACATGTATCAAACCATCATATTCTACTCCGTAAATATGTATAATTATGCATCAATTAAAAATAATAAAAGCAAAAACAGCTAGAGAAAAATCAGACACTTTGAGACAGAATATATTTAAAAGGCAAACTTCTAGAAATAGTATCTGCAATGCCTGAGATTAAAAAAAAATTCAGTGGCTAAGACTAACAACCAAATAGATGTTGAAGAAATTAATATTAGTGCACCTGAAGGCACAGCATGATTCATAAAAGACAAAATGGATAAATAGGACTTTATCAAAATAAAAATGTCTGCTTTTCTGAAAACACTGTTAAAAGAAGGAAAACAAAGTGATAGAATGGGTGAAAATATTAGCAAGTTATATTTAATAAGGAAGCAACATTGAAAATATATAAGGAACTCTTGAAACTCAGTATCAAAGAAACAGCCAAAATTTTTAAATAAGTTTTCCTAACTGGATAAAATAATAGAATGGCCAATAAACACATGAATGACTAAAATTAGAAACACTGACCACACCGAGTGTTGCTGAGGGTGTGGGGAAACTGGAACTCTCATATACTGTTGACAGGAATTGAAAAATGGTGCAATGACAATGGAAGACAGTGTAGCAGTTTCTTAAAAAGTTCATATATACCTACCATATAAACCAGCTCTCCATTTCTAAGTATTACCAGGAAGACTAAAAGCATTTGTCCATATAAAAATTTGTACATAAATGTTCACAGATTTGTAAATGCTTCATTTGTAAGAATCAAATATGGAAACATCCCAAATGTCCATCAACAGATAAATTGTGTTATATTCAAATAATGAATATTACTCATTAATTAAAAAACGAACTCAATATAACAACATGGATAAATCTCAGAATAATTATATTGAGTGAAAAAAAAGTGTCCTCTGCTAAAAGAGTGCATACTGTATGATTCAATTTATATAAAATTCTAGAAAATATAAATACATTGATAGTGCCAGAAAGCAGATCAGTGGTGGCTTGGGATGAGAGTGCAGAGGGGGTGGAAAGGGGAAGAAAACAGAATTGCTAAGGATTAAAAGGAAACTTTTGGAAATGACAGACATGTTCTTTATCTTGGTTGTGGTGCATAAATTTGTCAAAACTTATTAAAGTTACACTTTTAAAATGTGCAGTTCATTGTATGCCAATTATACCTCAGTAGGGCTAGAAAAAAATCCTCATTATTAAAAGTTAACAAAAATAAACTAGGAAAGGTGAAGGAAAGGGTGGAAGGAGTACATGGTCACCTTCTGAACTGAAGAGTTAGCAGATATCATTGAATGTTGATGAAACAAGTAAAAGAGGTTTAGGCATATTATTTAGCATTCAATGATAATAATATGGCTACCAAATACTAAAAGAAGTAGAGTAGGATGAAAAAAATATTAGGTAACAAATATTATCCATGGTTGATAAATCAGAAGTAGAGATATTATCTAGAGTTATGAGAGTAACCAGAAGAGGTAAAAATTAAAAGCATTACATGAGGTTTCCTCCTAACTTCTTCTGTAAGATTTGGTTTGTTGCATATTGTAATTTGATGAAGTAAATAATTACAAATAAAAATCCTAATAAAATAGTTACTCATATGAAATAGAAAAGTAACATGGACGTAAAAATAAATTTCAAAAGGAGATGGTAAGCAACTGGTCCTAGAAATCAGAGTGCAGGGTTAAAATGTACTTGGAGAAGTCAACATTTAAGGCATGAATGCTTTTAATATCTAGTACTAAACATTGAATCATCATTCGCTCTTGGAAAGTTCTACTTTATTTCTACCTAAAACTCCAATACCGAAATTCCTTAGCATTAATTTAATTCTAAACTCAGTTTTTAAAATGTAGAAAAAAATGTTTGCAGTCTTGTATAAGAAGACATAGGACACAGAGGTCTTATGTAGGATGACATAAAATACAGATATTTGGCAATACCTATTACTCAAGGCAATATACAATGATACAAAGTATTTATGTTTGTAGCTGAATGTGGAGTCTAGTTTTTAGAGCCATGTGCATTATTTGTAAATCACTTATTGAGTGCCTAACATGGACTAAGAAAAATACTGTTCTATTTCATTCTCATAGTAACTTTACGAGCCAGAAATTATTGTGCATGTGGTCTTTCCATTTCTCCAGTATCTCCTGCTTTCTTATTTTGAGAATTAAATGAGACAATTATTAGAAATGCCAATGGGTTTTTCTCCTCCCTTTCTCTTTTTCAGGAACTTTGGAGAAATGCAGACATTAAAACAGAAAAAAAGCATTTCTTCTTGTCTTTTTCCCTTTGAATCTGTAGCGTTCAGAAGAAAAAAGATGGGAACAGAGGAAAAGTTAGTACATTTCTTAGGATTTAGATCTACTGGAAATATCTGGGTCCCCTGCAGGCCTCTAGCCACAAGATTGCATCACCTATCATAAAACTCCCTGGCTGTGCTTTTCTACCGAGTTCACATTTACAGTACTAATAATGCCTTCAGCACAAGTCATTTCCAGGGAATTAAGTCCTTGCAGTCAGTGGGTTAAATCCCCATGAAATAACCCGCAGGTGACCCAATTGGATTGACCTCAAGTATAGAATTTCAGATCAATAGCTGCAGTACTTGGATTCTGAGATATAAAACAATCCCTAGTGCTTTTGTTACCCCAATGAGTATTATCAGACAGGGGATTACTATGGCAATTGCAGAGTCTTATGATATTAATGTTTTTTTTTGGTCCCAAAATAAATTATTTTAAAAAGTAAATGCATTCTGTTCACTGTTTTTGGACTATGTGATAATTTTCAAACATATAATAAAAAATAAAGTAATTCAGACAGCACCAGTGGTCATTAATTGTCTGTACTAAAAATAAGATTTTCTCCTCAGATGCAAGGTTTTCCAGTTGGATGCAACATTCCTTTTGGTCTAACCACCTTTTATGTCTTCCATGAAAGGGTAACAGATCTCTCAATCTGGGGCCAAATAAAAATGTTAACACTTCACAAACTGGGCTTGTGGGTAATAAAAGAGAAAAGGGAAATAATGTTATGACAACATGAACCATGACATCAACCGACATGGTGTTTTACTTGCGTATAACCAAAAAAACAGAAACCATTTTAAGTATTTACACCAACAGAGGGAATTAATTTGTTGCAGAGAATTGGTTACTCAGGTAATGAAGAAGCTGAACCAGATAAGGAAGAGTGAAATAACCAAGAAATTAGACACACCAGGAAGCCACTACCTTCTCCAGGCTGGAAAAGCAAAGAAAGGAGGGTCTGCGTTACCAGAAGGGAGCTGAAACCAGAGGGGGCCTGTTTGGTCAAAGCTGAAGCTATGAAAGAGAAGGAGCCTCAGGCAGAAAAGTCACTTGAGGCAGATGGGTGGCAAGGGTGAGCAGGTGGGGGATAAACTCATAAACTGCTGGCCTTCATCTTCACTCTCTCTCTTTCTCCGATCTCTTGCCAGTGGCTTTGACTGGGTACAACAGCATCTCAAGAACACTTGCAAGTTTGGAGATTTCTCAAAGACCTTAAAACTGAGCTAGCATTTGGCCCAGTAATCCTATTACTGGGTATAGATCCAAAAGGAAACAAATCGTTCTACCAAAAACACTTTCTACCAAGCACTTTCATGTTCAGTGCAGCACTATTCACCATAGCAAAGATATGGAATCAACCTAGGTGCACATTGATTGTGGACTGGGTAAAGAAAATGTGGTACATATACACAGAATACTATGCAGCTATAAAAAAAGAATGAAATCATATCCTGTGGAGCAACATGGATGCAACTGGAGGCCATTATCCTAAGCGAATTAACGCAGGGACAGAAAACCAAATGCCACATGTTCTCACTTATAAGTGGGAGCTAAACACTGGGTACACATGGAATAAAGATGGCATCAATAGACACTGGGAACAACTCGATGGGAGAGGGAGGGAGGCAGGCAAGAGCTGAAAACCTGTTGGGTACTATGCTCTATACCTGCGTGATGGCATTATTTGTACCCCAAACCTCAGCATCATGCAGTATACCCAGGTAACAAACCTGCACATGTACCTTCTTAATCTAAAATAAAAGTCGAGAAACAACTACTATTAACAGAAAGAACATCTGCAAAATATAGCTGGCTAGGACCAATCCTCCTATGGTACAGAGCAGGCATCCCCTAACTACGGCCCACGGGCCGCATACGGCCCCCTGAGGCCATTTATCCGGCCCCCCGCCGCACTTCAGGCAGGGGCACCTCTTTCATTGGTGGTCAGTGAGAGGAGCACAGTGTGTGGCGGCCCTCCAACGGTCTGAGGGACAGTGAACTGGCCCCCTGTGTAAAAAGTTTAGGGACGCCTGGTACAGAGAATAAAAGGGAAGAGCTGGGATCTGAGGACAAAAGGCCTAAACCCAGCCTCTTTGTCCTCAATTCATCCCCTCCTGTGAATTTACATTACCTGGTTGGTCCCTTTTCATATAAAGCCAAAAACTTGTGAGGTGGATCTGTTGAGCTTCTCGCTGTATAGATTTTTACAAGAGGCTATGTGAGCTTCGATAAAGCCCTGAGACTGGGTGGAAATGTTCCTATAATCTTGAAAGATTTTTTAGTACAATTGGTACACATGGAGAAAAAGTATCTCCTCTGGGATGGTTTTTACCATTGCCAAAGAACTAGGTGGCTACTCTCTCACTGATTAAAAATATTCAAATATGAATTACAACCTAGAGTTTATCCTAGGTTTAGAACACAAGGACTAGCTTCAGGGTTAGACAAAAAATACATGGGTTAGTAAATGTGTCTCTGTCCAATATCGTAACATGTATCTCAGCCCCATTACCCTATTGGTTGATCTCTCCATTTTACATATTAAAAAATAATGACATTCTACAATTCTCCTGTGAGTTGAGGTAAGGCTTCTGAGTGTCTCAGTCCATTTGGCCTACTATAAAAAATGCTGTAAACTTAGCAAACAACAGAAATTTCTTTCTCACTGTTCTGGAGTCTTGGAAGTATGAGACCAAGTTGACAGCAGATGTAATGCCTTGGTGAGGGCCCACTCACTTCTAGTTGTGCCATCACATGGTGGAAGAAGATTCAGGTTTCTCTTGGGCCTCTTTTATAAGGCCACTAATCCCACTCGTGAGGGCTCTGCTCTCATGACCTAGTCTCCATCCAAAGCCCTCATCTCTCAATACCATCACCTTGGTGAACTTCAACATATACATTTTGATGGAGCACAGACTTTCAGACCATAGCACTGAGTTTGATTCTCCTTGCCTTAAACAATGAAAAAAGAAGTCTCCTCTCTCTTGTCTTCCAAATTACATTCTCAAACAAAGCTCACATGCAGAAACACTGTTAGCACTGCTTGGGTACCCTCTTACATTTTTAAAGGATGTTCTTAGGCACTTTCTCATTCACTCTCACCATAACGCATTTTACAGGTGTTGGCCAAAACCCTTGCCAGAGTCATCAATCCCAATAGTCTGCTGCCTGCCTCCACTCTGACACATTGAGTTCTTACCATCCTTATATTTCTCAAATTCTGACCAATTTGGATTTAAGTCTAGAATATCCCTTTGATGATCCTTCTCCTTAGACAAATTCAAAGGACATACTCTCTTGTGGGTTCTGAGGGCCTGCTTTTCATCTCTCTCAAGCTAAGAAAATGACTTTCCTAATAATTTTAGAATCAGGTTAACTACGGGAAGCTTAAATGATGGATATCCTAATTATAAACCCCAAAGAACACATACAGAGGTATGTTTCCAAATGAGATAGTCCTCATTTGAAAGTGTGGAGATCATGATGTGAAATTTGTATGATGTCTTTAAATGTATGCAATCAGAGGTAGGTATTCAAACTCAAGTCCTTCCAATTTCCTACCAGAATGCTGTCCCAACACTGAGTTGCTTGGGTGTTCCAAGACAGAATATCGGAAAAAGCTCTTATGGAAATGCCTGCTTGTTTATGTTTTCTTTATTTCTTCTTCTAAATGAAGTTAAGAGAGCCTGCTTAACAATGAAACACTGCTCTTCTGAAGAAGTAGAGGGCTCATGAGATGAAGTTGTGACAAGGGATAAGAGTTCCACCCTCAACCCAGAACCCATAATTAGAGTACTGTTACTACAGTACATTTAACAACAGCAGGAGCAGCAGCAGCAACAGCAACATCTGAAATTGTGAGCAGGCAACAAGAGAAAGACCTTAGGAGAAAAATTTCTTATTTTCCTTGATACCATTTTGCCAGAGCTTTAAAAAAGGGTGAAGCCTTTGTGAATGATACACAGAATTAAAGGGCACATTGAGGGGCTGTTTTCCAACACAGGCCCCCCAAATCTCCACTTCCACTAATGGGAACACTGCACACCCAGCCATCCAAGATCAGACCTCCTGAGAACAGCATTTTTTTTCTTGGAGATTCGTCTCGTTAGGACTTTAATTAAGCTCCTGCAAGGCTTGTAAGGTTTTTAATTTTACCTCTCTCTCTTCTTTCTTTCTTAAATCAGCTGGCTTGCCAGGAAACTTTTTCCAAGCTGTCACAGTTATAGTAAGCATACCTTAATATATTAAATTTAGAGATGTACCAGTAGTTGCTTCTCCAAGGATTAATAGCAGAAGTACCCTTGCATTTGGAAAAGATTTTCACCGAGTCATTCATTCATTAACTTTTACTTAAGTGTGTGTGTGTTTTGTGAATTTAAAAAAAAGCAGAAAAGAAAGCTTCATGGAGTGTACAATGACTACTGGTCATAACTCACTCTCTCATAAAGTCACCAGTTTAAAAGAAGAAACTTGCTCTTACTTAATTTGATATTCACGCTGCTCATAAGCAAATTGTGGCTGTTTACTAGTGTTGTTGGGTGAAGCGTGAGTGAGCCAAGAGAACATGATGCTTCAGTTGATAATTTAACACATATTTCATGAAACGTAATATTTAATTTACGTAGGTTTCTTTTCAAGACCCCTTTGTATTCAAACTCATTGCAATTCCGAAAGTATAGAGGCAGAGACAAGGGGTACACAAGGTGAAACCTTTAAAAGAGATTCGATGAGACACTACTTTCATTTGAGGATGCTTAAATTGGCCACCCTAAATAGAATGTCATATTTTTTTTCTTAATTAAAAAAAAAAAAACAACTCGGATAATACTGCAGGGCCAGAAATAAAACAAGCCATCAAAACACAAAAACGAACGCAAGATATGGAGCATCAGGGATACTATCTGTTCCCCATGATTATTATTATAATCATTCTTATTATTTACTTAATAATTCCAGGATGTCAGGTTATTCCTCCACCTGCCCCCTTCTGTGAGGTACTTACTGATCGCTTCCACAAATTGCTCAAAGAAACTGTAAGGGAAGAGCGGCTCAGGCAGCTCCCGGAAAAACATCTTCAGTGCTCCGGTGACAACGTGGATGTCCTCCCACTGGCTGTCGTCCAAATTCAGCTTCTCTTCTGGGAAAACACGAGGAGAAATGGAACAACTGGTTTTAATGAAACAATTACAAGACACTAATTATTATGTTAATGTTTGCCTACTATCATCAGCAACCGTTAACAGCCTTCTGCACCTAGAGGTTTGGTGCTGTGCATGTTTTTTTTTTCTCCCTTTTTCCGTAGGAAGGGAACATTTTCAATGGAATACCATCTGTAGGAATGCAGCTAACAAAAAACCAAGAGACACAAAGAGACAGTGCCATTGACACAGTATGTCAGATACATTTATTCCCACAATGCATCAGTATGAAAATTAGCATCACGGCTCAACATGATTCAAAGCTATTTGGTTTTGAGGCCGAGGGGCTAAGAGTTGCCAATGATGGCCGGCTCAAGGGACCGGCCTAAAGGCCTTGCTGAGCCAACAGGAGACATATGCTAAACATGGCAATAGAAAATGAGTTATTGCTTTACATGTGTTAGCCTTGCTATGTACAAGGGAATAATGGGTAACACTTTTTCCTTTTTTTTTTTTTTTTTTTTTGCCTGAATATAAAGTCAGCAAGGAATAGAATACTGAGTGAGAAAGGATATTAATTCTTTCTTACTGCTTCAAAAATATCTTTTTTTTCAGTTCTCATCTCAGTGAGGAAAATATGCCCAGCAACAATATTAGACAGACCCCTGTTGGCCTACGTAGGCTATGCAAAGCTGTCAAAAATGATAACACACTAAAGACAAACCACAAATGCTTACCAACTCTTTTTAGAAACAACAGAAATATTTGCAAGGGAAGCTTAAGTGGAGATGTTGAAATATTAAGGAAAGTAAATGCCAAAATGAAGGTTTTAGTAGAAATAAAGTGTGCTAGGCAATTATTTTTGTCCTTTTCCCCCTCAATATGAAAGTCTGGAATTAGTCTCACCCAAGAAGTAGATGCATTCATGTCTGAAAGGGACATCTTGATATAAAATGAACAGGAAGCAAGGTACAAAGGCACCGCTGTTGAGCCAGACGATTTGTCTTTCTAAACTTGCAGCATGAAAAAGGTTTTGGATTCTGGGCTTCATAAAAGACTAATCATTTTAGACAATCTGGGGGTTAACTGAAAAGCTGAGAATCCTGGCAAGCACCAAGGTATTTGGTCAACTGGAATTTTGTTTCTTTGCTGATGTCTTGGGCTAGCATTCACATGTCTGTTGGATGTCAGTTTTATGAATGCAGAGGAGCATTTTGCACCAAAAATGTAAGAAAAGCTGGGAATTGTCACTGTAGGGATTCTCTGCATGGGTTTTTTTGCTAATAATGTTCATGTCCTTTAAAAATATTAGCCCAAACCTTTAGCAGATCTTTAAAAAAATATGAACTATCATTTCCAGGGCTTATAGTAAGTGGTGTTCCTGCTCAACAGTATGTTTGCAAAGAGATGAAATGAAGGTGAATCTGTTTATTTCAGATGGCTAATCTTCCCTTTTAGTCTTCATTTCTACCTCAATCATAACACAATAATATGATCCACAACAAAATCAACAGAGGAGACCTTCTTTCTGCCCTGCAATCATTTTTGATTGATTGTGTTTCAACAATTAGTCTTTTATTTGGCTACACACTATTGAAATAGGCCGACAGCATCTTAGCAGGCCAGCTTTAAACAGTCAACTGTTAACAATAGCATCAAAAAGGGAGACCTGATGGGGTTTACTGTCACTTTAAAGAACGGGGTTTTCACATTGTTGAAATCTGTCAGATATTTTGAAATGTCCCTCTCACTATGGTGCCACACCCCCTGCGTGCCCTTATAATAAAATTGGTTTTACTCCTGATTAAATCATTTTCTCCCTACCCACTACCATACTTCTCATAATGGACCTGTGTGCTCTACAGCTGGTGTTCTTCCCATGGTACCAATTCTTACTTTATCTTTTAAGCACTTTGCTGCTAAGATCTCATGCAGAGTGCTTATGTTTTGTTAAGAGCTTCATTCTTAGAGAAATAGCTTAACACATGTTCTAAAAATGTTGTACAACTTATTGCTTAAAACACATTTAGAAAATGTATAAGTACTTTGGCGCCGAACTTTAAGTGGAAACCTTAACACACACACACACACACACACACACACACACACACACACGTGCACACACACACACACACACACACACACCTATCCGTACCAAAAATCTATCAGAAAGGTCCAACACAAAATTCCATTTTGGTGCATAAGTTTGAGATTGCTAAAGGAAAGTGTTCAGCAGGTAAAAAAGAGAATGATTTTATCTTGAGCAAGAAAATGACAACAACGACAGCAACAAATAATGGCTTAACCAAAGGAAAACAGCATTGATATTGGTCACCTCCACATTAATATCACTTAATTCAACTGAACATGACAATGGACTGTATCTATACATAAAGAAAATTTACCAATAGATACCAATTTACCAATAGATACCATCTACTTAAAGTACCACATATTAACTGCATCACTTAAAGCAACATTCCTGCTATAGATTTCTACGTAGTTTTCATTTAAAGAAATAATAATTTGTAGCCCTTCAAGAAGTAGTTTAAATAGGCAATATGGCAAATAGAGTATTTTGAAATAAAATACTAATTTTTACATCAAGTTTTCATAATCAACCAAGGTTAAGATCCCTTGTAAAGAAGATGATGTTATGGCAAATTTTGCAAAGACACTGTAGTTTATCTAAACATAAAATTATGTCCATATAATATGCCTTCTTATGAAGCCAACAGGTCCTGAAGATGAAATAACCATAGCCCTATCCTGGTGTTAACAGGCATTATTGCAAATGCAATTGCATTATTTGATGAGCATTTTTGAACTAGATTCTACATAGTGATGATGTCATACTTTTCCCTTTTCTAATAGAGTAGGGTTTCTCAAAAGCACCACACTATTGACATTTGGGACTGGAAAATTATTTGTGATGGGGGCTGTCTTGTACATTCTAGGTTGTTTAGCAGTATCCTTGACCTTAATTTATTAGATGCCAGTAGCACTTCCCAGTGGGGAATGATAAAAATTGTGTCTAGAGAGTGCCACTTATCTCCCATGGTGTAAAATTATTCTTGGTTGAGAACCACTATAATTAAGTCCATAAGTGTCTATAGAAGTTACTCAACAAATATTTATGCAGTTTACCTTAGGTGGGCAGGGAACTAGAAAATTAGATACACACATATTGATATTTCTTTCATATGAACTTAAGAGTTGGTAATTATTCTTGACAAAATCATAACTTTTTATAGAACAAAATCCATATGAACACATTTAGGGTACTTTGCAACAAAAGCAATAACCATCAATTACTTAGAGTTTACACTGTAACAGGGACTGTGCTGTGCACTCCACATTCATTAGTTAATTTAATGTTTTCAGCAAGATGAGAAAGTTGCTATTATTAGTTATCATCATATCCGTTTCACAGATAGAGAAAGTGAGGCATAGGTAGATTAAACAATTTTTCCATGGTTGCCAAGTGATGAAACCAGGGTAAGGAGCCAGTAAGCCCCCACTATGTTTAAAATCACTGTGTTCAGACTTAATCTTGGCTGGCAGAAGCAGAAAGGGAAAAAGCAAATAAACAGTAATTGCAAATGGTAGATTATTATGTCAAAGATTGTAATTTTTAATTTTATTCTTATATGTCTTACTTGAGGCTATGCTTTTACCTGTAAGCTGACTCTCATCTCTGGTAATTACTGACTTGTAGAAGGCACAGATTCTTATATAAACAGACATAAAAGAAATTGGTAATAAAAAAAAAACCGCATTAGGAAATGGGCAAATTGTTATGTAGCAATGGAGTGAAGAGGAAATATGATAGAGCAGGAAAAGAGACCATACAAAACACATATTCCAGCTTGGATTTACCACTAATTCATTGTATATCTATTTGTTTATCTATTTGCAAAATGAAGATAGTTAGAAGGGTAATTGTTACTATCAAATGGGAAAATGTATCTGAAAAACATTTTGAAAGCATAAGAAAACAAATTTATACACAATGTCACCAGAATGGGGCAGGTGAATAAAGGCCAAAATGGTAAAACAAAAAAAGGGACTAAGGCAACTGAAACATTGAGCAAATATTGTAAACTAGCCTGGTTATTTTAGAGGATTTATCTCAGTGTAATGCAGTTTCTCATATGGGATCAACAAAAACTACACTGCTATAAAAGACTACCTGGGCCTGGGTAATTTACAAAGAAAAGAGGGTTAATTGGCTCATGGTTCCACAGGCTGTACAGGAAGCACAGCTGGGGAGGTCTCAGGAAACTTCCATTCATGGCAGAAGCTGAAGGGGAAGCAAGCACATCTCCACATGGTCAGCAGCAGAGAGAGTGAAGAGGAAAGTGCTATACACTTTTAAACAACCAGATGTGAGCACCTACTCGCTCTCAGGAGAACAGCAAGAGGGATAGCTGTCTCCATGATCCAATCACCTTCCATCAGGTCCCTCCCCAACACTGGGGATTACTATTCAACATGACATCCATCTGGGTGGGGACACAAAGCCAAACCACATTCACGTGCTGTTGCCCAATCCTAGGAAGAAGTCTGGTTGAATCATGATATCTCACAATCCTTATAATCTGTGCTGGTTTCTCCTGGCCCTCTAATTATGTTATCTTAAATTCATTTTGGTTATGTTTTCGCCTTAAAGGATGTAAACAGAATTAAAGATAGGTTAAGCTCCACAGCACAAATACCATGAGACTTTTATGAGATCACATACACACATAAACCTAAATGCTGTACCCAAATAAGGCTGTCCTGAAATGTTCTTCCTTGAAGAATCTTCAGGGCACTTTTTAAAGTAAAAATTTATCTAATATCAAGATTTACAAAATTGTATGTGAAAGAAAAAAATTTAACAGTAGCTATTAGAAACAATTTTTCCTAAAAATAAGAATTGAAAGATGAATCTTTGATAGCCATCGTAGGTCAATGGTAGTTCCCAAGAAAAAAGGAGCATTTAAATATCATTAAGTGTTTAATTGCCATCCCAGCATGGTGGCTCATGCCTGTAATACTAGCACTTTGGAAGGCTGAGAGGGGTGGATCACTTGAGGCCAGGAGCTTGAGACCATTCGGGCCAATATGGTGAAACCCCATCTGTACTAAAAATAACAGAAATTAGCTGGGCATGGTGGCATGCCTGTAATTCCAGCTACTCGGGAGGTCGAGGCAGAAGAATTACTTGAACCTGGAAGGTGGAGGATGCAGTGAGCCGAGATTGCACCACTGCCCTCCAGCTGCCTGGGTGATGGAGTAAAACTCTATCTCAAGGAAATAAAGAAGAGTTTACCACTTTCCTCTTGTATTACATATTGCTCTGTAGATATTGGCATATATGACCAGCAGTTGGGATATCAGGTCCAATTTTAACTAGACTCAAACTGTCTTAACCTAGTCTTTGTTGAGATGTGCTTGCACTTGAACTATCCAGAATAGAAGAACAACAGATTCAAGAAAGAATTCTTCTTCATGTATTGAAAAACAAGTGCTTTTTTACCTTGTAATATTTTCCACGGCACTTTTAAAAACCTCTTTCCAACTTCCGTTTTATTGTTGCAATTTTAAAAAGAAGAAAAGACACCCCAGCTTTCCCAGGATACAGAGAGAACAGTCCTGATCTCATTACTACAGTGCAAAGAACCTGTTACACTATGAAACTCTCATAAAGGATGGTGTCCCTACTTCCAGCACAGATGACCATTTGGATCCCTTATCTAAAAGGCCTGCTAGGTACATGAAAGTCACATCCCAAGTGAAAGAGATGCCAGAGGGATGATCGATCCAAAACATAATAATACGTTTAGCCCTAAAACCAGATCAGTAGATTAGATATTAAAATGTATAAAATGACACTGTTTATAAAGATATAGAAGATTTTTAAATTAACATTTAAAGGAATAGATCAAAAGGAAGTTGGCTGAACATTCGA
This sequence comes from Saimiri boliviensis, assembly GCF_048565385.1. NCBI lineage: Eukaryota > Metazoa > Chordata > Mammalia > Primates > Cebidae > Saimiri > Saimiri boliviensis. Next base: position 95,325,770 of record NC_133453.1, read on the forward strand.
CTAGCTCAACCTTTCCTGCTGTGCTGGTTCCTGAAAGTGATGGTTCGGTCTGATTTCTGGTGGATTAGAGAGGTTCCGCATTCTCAAACACAGTGACGTCAACACTGTGCCAAAAGCAGCATCTTTCTGTGCTGCACTGGCTAAAGCTTCTTCCTTCCACACCTTGGCTATAACATGAGACTTCACTGAGGAGATTATCTGAGAAAACTAAACCAGTTGGCCAGTTAATTTGTTTGTTCACTTAATTTTTATCAAACAGAGATGGAAGGAGACTACATGCCAAGCACTGTGTTTTTAAAGCTACAGCTGTTGAGCCTGCTTTATATTCCTCAAAGGAGAGGGCTTCACCAGGTGCTTAGAAAGTGAATATAGATAAAGTTCTGGACATTTTACATCTTGTTACTCTTCTCTAGAATCATATTATTTTGACTTTAGGGGCAAGCTGGGACAAACTCAAAGAACAAATGTATTACCCGAAAATGTGCATCGGGCCTGTTGTTTACTGAATTGTGTCCTTCCATTCCTCAAATTCATACATTGAAATCTTAACCCCCAATACTTCAGTGTGACTGTGTTTGGAGACTGGATCTTTAAAGAGATAATTACGGTAAAATGAGGTCATATGGGCCCCGATTTAATATGAATGGTGTCCTTATAGCAGCAGAGTAGGGTGCACACAGAGGAAAGACCATGTGAAGGCACGGGAGGAAACTGGCTGCCTATACGTCAAGGAGAGAGCCTCAGGAGAAATCAACCTACCAATACCTTTATCTCAGACTTCTAGCGTTCGGAACTGTGAGGAAATACCTTTCTGTTGCTTAAGTCACCCAGTCTGTGGTACTTCGGTATGGTAGCTCAAGCAAACCAATATAATGCCCCAAAGTGTTGGGCAGAGAAAGACAATGTCAAGTTTTGGGATAATACCTATACATTTGGAGAATGCTGGGAAGATGACCGCCTAAGAACAGCTCAGGACTTCAGCTCCCAGTGAAAGTGCAGAGGGTGAGTGGACGCCGCATTTCCAGATGAATTTTTATTGCCCACACACCAGGAGATACCCAGGCAGAGGGGTCGCCAGCGCCGCAGTCCTGGCCCGTGCGGCTGTTTTGGCCCCCGCGGGGCTGATTCGGCCAGCGCGGCTGCTGTGACTACGCCCTTTTGCCGCGGTTCTTCGTACAAAAGCCACTGGTCTGGGAGCCCTCTTAGCTGGCGATCGGAGCCCTGAGATGGCAGAGTTGCCCATTCATCTGAAATAGCGAGCCAGGCCAGGAGATTCCTAGGCAAAAAATCCGCCAGGAGCTGGTGCAGCTGTTTGAGCCGACTCAGTGAGTTGCAGCATGGGAGATCCCGGAGCCTTTTCAACAAGCGACTGGAACGCGGGGTCGTTCAACTTAAAAAATAAAAGACTCTGAGTCAGGGAGCCAGGTGATCAGGCTTGGTTGGTCCCACCCCACGCACCCCCAACAACAACGGAAGCAAAAACAGTAATTGAAAACCCTCTGGGTTGAGTGTTTCACAGCAAGCACAGCTGAACCCGGGACAGTCCGGCTCGGTGGGGGAGGGGCGTCCGCCATTACTGAGACTCTCCACCACTACAGAGGCAGGCCACCGCCGCGGAGGCAACCCGCCATTGCCGAGGCAACCTGCCACAACAGAGAGAGTCTGCTATAACAGAGGTGGGGCCACTGCCGAGATAGTTTTAACTACGCCCATATAAACAGGACTGCCGGGAAGAGCGCAGGGCAGCTGGGCAGAGCCCATAGCAGCTCAGCAAAGCCTCTGTGGGCAGACAGTGGCTAGGCGTGCTGCCAGCTGGGCGGGGCAGACCTGAAAGTAAAATAAAAAAAGGCAGTAGTGCAACGGAAACTCATAAAGCCCCAACTCCCCGGGACAGAGCACCTGGGAACAAAAAGTGCTTTATGAGTTCAGTTGCAGCAGACCTAAACATACCTGCCCAGCAGCTCTGAACGAACAATGGAGCTCACAGCTCAGGACTTAAGCCCCAATAAAAGATAGACTGTCTCCTCAAGTAGCTCCCTGACCCAGATAGATCCAAAGACTCACCTCATAAAGGAGAGAATGGACTGACAGTTGGCGAGCATCCTTCTGGGACAAAGATAGTGGAAGAGGAAACTGGTAGCAACCCTTACTGTTCTGCAGCTGCTGCAGGTGATCCCCAGGCAAGCAAGACCTGGAGAGGACCTCAGCAGTCCTACAGCAGAGGGGCCAGACTGTTAGAAGGAAAGCTTAAAAAAATAATAATAATAAAAAAGAAGTAACTTCAGCATCCATGAACTAGAAGCTCACTCAGAGACCCAATCTGAAAGACAGTAACTACAAAGACAACAGGTGGATAAACCCACAAAAATGGGAAGAAACCAGCGCAAAAAGGATGAAAACTCCCGAAACCAGAACACCTCTCCTCCTAAAAGGGATCACAACTCCTCAACAGCAAGGGAACCATACCAGATGGAGAAGGAGGGTGATGAAATGACAGAATCAGACTTCAGAAGGTGGGTAGTAAGAAACTACAGTGAGCTAAAAGAACATGTTCTAACCCAATGCAAAGAAAATAGGAACCTTAAAAAAAGGTTGGACGAATTGCTAACGAGAATGGACAGCATAGAGAGGAATATAAGTGAATTGATGGAGCTGAAAAACACAACACGAGAACTTCGTGAAACGTGCACAAGCTTCAACAACCAAATTGACCAAGCAGAAGAAAGAATATCAGAGGTTGAAGATCAACTCAATGAAATAAAAAGAGAAGGCAAGAACAGAGAAAAAAGCGCAAAAAGGAATGAACAAAATCTTCAAGAAATGTGGGACTATGTGAAAAGACCTAATCTACGTTTGATAGGTGTACCTGAATGTGACGAAGAGAATGAATCCAAGCTGGAAAATACTCTTCAGGATATTATCCAGGAAAACTTCCCCAACCGAGCAAGGCGAGCCAATATTCAAATACAGGAAATACAAAGAACACCACAAAGATATTCCTCAAGAAGAGCAACCCCAAGGCACATAATCGTCAGATTCACCAGGGTTGAAATGAAAGAGAAAATGCTAAGGGCAGCCAGAGAGAAAGGTCGGGTTACCCACAAAGGGAAGCCCATTAGACTCACAGCAGATCTCTCCGCAGAAACCCTACAAGCCAGAAGAGATTGGGGGCCAATATTCAACATCCTTAAAGAAAAGAACTTTCAACCCAGAATCTCCTATCCAGCTAAACTAAGTTTCATAAGTGAAGGAAAAATAAAATCCTTTGCGAACAAGCAAGCACTCAGAGATTTCATCACCACCAAACCTGCTCTACAAGAACTCCTGAAAGAGGCTCTACACATATAAAGGAACAACCAGTACCAGCCACTCCAAAAACACACCAAATGGTAAAAGAGCATCAACACAATCAAGAATCTGCATCAACTAGCCAACAAAACAGCCAGGTAGCATCAAAATGACAGTATCAAATTCACACATAACAATACTATCCCTAAATGTAAATGGACTAAATGCCCCAATCAAAAGACACAGACTGGCAAATTGGATAAAAAGCCAAAACCCATCAGTGTGCTGTATCCAGGAAACCCATCTTACATGCAAGGATACACAAAGGCTCAAAATAAAGGGATGGAGGAAGATCTACCAAGCAAACGGAGAGCAAAAAAAAAGCAGGAGTTGCAATTCTCATCTCTGATAAAATAGACTTTAAAGCAACAAAGATCAAAAGAGACAAAGAAGGACATTACATAATGGTAAAAGGATCACTGCAACAAGAAGAGCTAACGATCCTAAATATATATGCACCCAATACAGGAGCACCCAGATATATAAGGCAAGTTCTTAATGACTTACAAAGAGACTTAGACTCCCACACAATAGTAGTGGGAGACTTTAACACCCCATTGTCAATATTAGACAGATCAACCAGACAGAAAATCAACAAGGATATCCAGGACCTGAACTCAGACCTGGAACAAGCAAACCTAATAGACATTTGCAGAACTCTCCACCCCAAATCCACAGAATATACATTCTTCTCAGCACCACATCACACCTACTCTAAAATCGACCACATAATTGGCAATAAATCACTCCTCAGCAAATGCAAAAGAACGGAAATCATAACAAACAGTCTCTCAGACCACAGTGCAATCGAGATAGAACTCAGAATGCAGAAATTAACTCAGAACCACACAGCTTCATGGAAACTGAACAACTTGCTCTTGAATGTTGACTGGATAAACAATGAAATGAAGGCAGAAATAAAGATGTTCTTCGAAACCAGTGAAAATGAAGACACAACATACCAGAATCTCTGGGACACATTTAAAGCAGTCTCTAGAGGAAAATATATAGCAATGAGTGCCCACATGAGAAGAAAGGAGAGATCTAAAATTGACACCCTATCATCAAAATTGAAAGAGCTAGAGGAGCAAGATCAAAAAAACTCAAAACCTAGCAGAAGACAGGAAATAACTAAGATCAGAGCAGAACTGAAGGAAATTGAGACACAAAAACTCTTCAAAAAATCAATAAATCCAGGAGCTGGTTTTTCGAAAAGATCAACAAAATAGACAGACCACTAGCCAGATTAATAAAAAAGAAAAGAGAGAATAACCAAATTGATGCAATAAAAAACGATAAAGGGGATATCACCACAGATTTCACAGAAATCCAAACCATCATCAGAGATGATTACAAACAACTCTATGCACATAAACTAGTAAACCTGGAAGAAATGGACAAATTCCTGGACACCTGCATCCTCCCAAGCCTAAACCCGGAAGAAGCCGAAACCCTGAATAGACCAGTAACAAGGTCTGAAGTCGAGGCAGCAATAAAGAGCCTACCACCCAAAAAAAGCCCAGGTCCAGATAGGTTCACAGCCGAATTCTACCAGACATACAAAGAGGAGCTGGTACCATTCCTTCTGAAACTATTTCAGACAATCCAAAAGGAGGGAATCCTTCCCAAATCATTTTATGAGACAAACATCATCCTGATACCAAAACCCGGCAGAGACTCAACAAGAAAAGAAAATGTCAGGCCAATATCCATGATGAACATAGATGCAAAAATACTGGCAAACCAACTGCAACAGCATATCAAAAAGCTCATCCATCATGATCAAGTAGGATTCATCCCGGGGATGCAAGGCTGGTTCAACATACACAAGTCCATAAACGTAATTCACCACATAAACAGAACCAAAGACAAAAACCACATGATTATCTCAATTGATGCAGAGAAGGCTTTTGACAAAATTCAACAGCCCTTTATGCTAAAAACCCTCAATAAACTAGGTATTGATGGAACGTATCTCAAAACAATAAAAGCTATTTACGACAAACCAACAGCCAATATCATACTGAATGGGCAAAAACTGGAAGCATTCCCTTTGAAATCTGGCACTAGACAAGGATGCCCGCTATCACCACTCCTATTCAATATAGTACTGGAAGTTCTAGCCAGAGCAATGAGGCAAGAAAAAGAAATAAAGGGTATTCAAATTGGAAAGGAGGAAATCAAATTGTCTCTATTTGCAGATGACATGATTGTATATCTAGAAGACCCCATCATCTCAGCCCAAAATCTCCTGAAACTGATAAACAACTTCAGCAAAGTCTCAGGATACAAAATCAATGTATAAAAATCACAAGCATTCCTATACACCAGTAACAGACTTAAAGAGAGCCAAATCAAGAACGAACTGCCATTCACTATTGCTACAAAGAGAATAAAATACCTAGGAATACAACTAACAAGGAACGTAAAGGATCTCTTCAAGGAGAACTACAAGCCACTGCTCAACGAAATAAGAGAGGACACAAACAGATGGAGAAACATTCCATGTTCATGGTTAGAAAGAATCAACATCGTGAAAATGGCCATACTGCCCAAAGTAATTTACAAATTCAACGCTATTCCCATCAAGCTACCAATGACCTTCTTCACAGAACTGGAAAAAAACACCTTAAACTTCATATGGAAGCAAAAGAGAGCCCGCATAGCCAAGTCAATTCTAAGCAGAAAGAACAAAGCAGGAGGCATCACACTACCGGACTTCAAACTATACTACAAGGCTACAGTAATCAAAACAGCATGGTACTGGTACCAAAACAGAGATATAGACCAATGGAACAGAACAGGGGCCTCAGAGGAAATACAACATACCCACAACCATCTGATTTTTGACAAACCTGACAAAAACAAGCAATGGGGAAAGGATTCCCTGTTTAATAAATAGTGTTGGGAAAACTGGCGAGTCATGTGCAGAAAGCAGAAACAGGACCCCTTCCTGACACCTTACACCAAAATTAACTCCAGATGGATTAGAGACTTAAACATCAGACCTAACACCATAAAAACCCTAGAAGAAAATCTAGGCAAAACCATTCAGGACATAGGCGTAGGCAAGGACTTCATGACCAAAACGCCAAAAGCAATGGCAACAAAAGCCAAAATACACAAATGGGACCTAATCAAACTCCACAGCTTCTGCACGGCAAAAGAAACAGTCAGTAGAGTGAATCAGCAACCAACAGAATGGGAAAAAATTTTTGCAGTCTGCCCATCTGACAAGGGGTTGATATCCAGAATTTACAAAGAACTAAAACAGATCTACAAGAAAAAAACAAACAAGCCCATTCAAAAATGGGTGAAGGATATGAACAGATACTTTACAAAAGAAGACATACAGGAGGCCAACAAACACATGAAAAAATGCTCATCATCACTGATCATCAGAGAAATGCAAATCAAAACCACATTGAGATACCGTCTCACACCAGTTAGAATGGCGATCATTAAAAAATCTGGAAACAACAGATGCTGGAGAGGATGTAGAGAAATAGGAACACTTTTACACTGTTGGTGGGAATGTAAATTAATTCAACCATTGTGGAAGACAGTGTGGCGATTCCTCAAGGACCTAAAATAGAAATCCCATTTGACCCAGCAATCCCATTACTGGGTATATATCCAAAGGATTATAAATCATTCTACTACAAGGACACATGCACACGAATGTTCATTACAGCACTGTTTACAATAGCAAAGACCTGGAACCAACCCAAATGCCCAACGATGATAGACTGGATAGGGAAAATGTGGTACATATACACCATGGAATATTATGCAGCCATCAAAAACGATGAGTTCACGTCCTTTGTAGGGACATGGATGAACCTAGAAACCATCATTCTCAGCAAACTGACACAAGAGCAGAAAATCAAACACCGCATGTTCTCACTCATAGGCGGGTGTTGAACAATGAGAACACATGGACACAGGGAGGGGAGCACTATACACTGGGGTCCATTGGGGGGAAATGGGGGAAGGACGGGGGGGTGGGGAGGCGGGAAGAGATAGCATGGGGAGAAATGATAGATACAGGCGAGGGGATGGAAGGCAGAAAACCACACTGCCATGTGTGTACCTATGCAACAATCTTGCATGTTCATCACATGTACCCCAAAACCTAAAATGCAATAATAAAAAAAAAATACCTATACATTTTCTATACTTGTGAAACACAGTGAACAACAGAGATAGCTCTTTCGGTAATTCCATTTGAAGAAAAATAACTGCCATTATTCAGAGGACAGATTTGAAGGTGGAATTAGTTGAAAAATTGCTTGCCTATTCAGGCTCAACTTATTTCAAATGATTAGCTCTATGAACATGCAGAAAACTCTCCAGTGTGGTCTCCAGACAAAGAATAAAATCATGACTGCCATTTTCTTACTCATTCTTTGTCCAACTACTACGTGTACGGTGGAAATACTGCATGGTTGCTATCACCTGAGACTCACAGTACTGCTAGAGAACACTGGAAACTGCCTCAGAAAAACTCAACCCAAGTCCAGTCAACTGTCTATGGTCATGATACCTATTAAAGAGAAAGGAGCAAAGTGGTTTTAAATATGAAACTTTGTAAGCAAAATCAAAGAGATTTGTTTCATATGATTTATCGCAGTAACCCCAGGAAGCTCTTAGGAGTCCTTTGTTTGACACAGTTAGACCTATGGGCAGAATAGATGGTTCTATTACCACGTGGTCTACAAAACCTGGTTTTCTGTGGCCTCCTTGCATTACCTTGAATTACGAAAGAGGGAGGAAGAAAGTCACCACAAAGTTTCTGAGATTTTAAAACTTTTTTTTAAAAAAGCTTTGATTTCTGCATATCTAATGGGCTACTTTGGCACATCATGTCAGCTTGCTTTCTGTGTGCTGTCATGTTGTGTACATATCTTTGGAAATTATTTGAGAAGGCCAAGGCATGCACATGTCACAAGCTGATATGGACATATCTTTAGTTACTCTCTTGGAAAGGGTTGGAACAGACTTCTACTCTATCCAGTAGGGAAGTGAGTCAGAAACAAGGTTGTCTTATTTTTATTTCTCCTCAGATTTCATTTGAATGTAAAGAATAACATAATAAATAGGTACAACTGAAACTTGTGAAGCAAGCACCACAGATGGAAAGTGTAACAAATGTGTCATTGCTTTGTGCATTTTTAATTTATAATGGCGTAACATAAAACATCTTCCCATTGTCATAACTCCATGCATAATTCTACCTTATAAAATGACATTAGTGACATTATGCTTCTCTCCAGGCTTTTAGATATTTTGTTTAGGTAGCTGAGAAGAGGTAGTCCTGTTCAGAGGCAACAACAGCAACAAAAATGACCTGACTTTTTTCTTTCAGCGAGGATCATAAAAAAAAATTGATGGATTTTATGGTACCCATATATATTTCTTTAATTCCTTTCTTCTCAGAGCTTCCAAAACTGTTCTTATTTCCATTCAGTCAAAGGCTTTTTGTAATCTACAGATACTGTGCACAATGATTCTTTTTATTTAACCATCTTCTCCAAACAGATTCTGAATTTGCTTGAATTCCATGGATGATTTCATACATTACATACTCCAAAGGGGAGAGAATTGTAGGATTAAATTTCAACAAAGTCATTTTTGAAAGCTTGCTTCACAGTGGCTTTAAATTTCAACACCATTGCTATTGTTCCCTTGCAGATATGAAGCACAGGGCCAAGTCAAAACAAATCTCATAATGATATCTAGGAAATAGATGAAGTCCTATAAATGCCCACATACAGATAATATGATTCTTGTGAGCAAAAACACATATATAGAAGTTACTTAACATTCCGGTTTCTTCACTTATCAAATGAGAATTCTTAATTTTCTGTTAGATTTAAGTGACATATATATGAGAAGCAAATAGTACAGCCATACTTTGACAAATATTTCCAGAATGTAATATAATTTCTGGCTTTTATCATTCCCCTTACTATATTGGTGATATGTGTAGGGTTAGCAACGTTAACATTAAAAAGGACAATGTTAACATTAACATTTGGCTCTTTGGCAACTTAGAATTTTCTGTCTGGAAATATTTCTTTAGAAAAATAGAAATAAAAGGTAAACAAAACTGGTAGAGTAAGATATTGCTACTCTCATTCATTGAAACTATGTTATCCCCAGATAAGACATCTGTTAGTTGTCAGTTAAGATAATCAAAATGAAGGAAATATTTCTGGAAATTATTAATGATAATTTTTTAACCTAAATTATCTTGCTTAGTTTGATTCATGGGAGTAAACTGAATTTTCTACATCACAAGACTTTATCGCAATCACCACTAAAGCTCTGCAAAGGTACACAAAATAAGAGTTGGGAGACTTATAAATTTAACAACTACTTGCATAAAGTATGGTAGAATAGGTCAACATGCATCAGTTTCCTGTTGGAACTACTGAATAACATTATCGTCTTGATTATTCTAGCCTAAACAAACCTGTGGTACCAATTCCCAGTCTCTGCCTATAATTTGTGATGCCTAGCTATCTATGCTGTTAATCTTGACTCTTCCCTACATTGGGTTTCATTTAAAACTTCTTACTATGTTTCTAATCCTAGCCTGAGAATCCCATCACTCCTGGGGCATCTAATTAATTTAACTATAGTGATTTAAACAAAGGGTCTCTCCTCTATATCTGCCTTAAAGAAATTTGTTTTGTTTATCTTTATATCCCCAGGGCTTAGCCAGTGCCTGATGCACTCCTTTTTATTAGCTATTAATATATTTGCATTACCTATCAAATCTTAACCTCCTTTGATAGCAGAGGCTATTTCATAACACCAACGATGATGACAATAGGTATATGTACACACACATACACACACGGCACAATCTGTGTTCTTTTTATCTTTCTCTTTCAAAACACACAACCAATATTGAAGACATAAGTAGATTATTCATTCACTCATCTAATGTTTATTGAACTCAAATTTTGTGCTAGGCTCGTTACAGCTGCTGGGGGTAAAAAGAAGATAAATAAAGATCTAGGTTCTATGCTCAAAGATTTCATAGTACATAGGAAGTTTGGTCAAATAGAAAAAAATGTAATTAAGTATGGTCAATGTTATTATTTAACTTCTTGCAGACTGTATGGGAACATAGATTATTAGCATCAAGCTTCATCTGGGTGTAGTCAGAAGGCTTCCCAGATGAGGTGTCATATAATAATGATCTTAAATGATGATCAGGCAGGTGGGTGAGGGTGGGCAGGAGCTGGGAGAGAGGAAGAGAAGAGATGTATGAAGAAAAATTCAAGTAGAAGTAATGATCATGCCAAGGAGTGAAGAACATGATGCATTTTGGAAGCCACAAGTTGTTGGAGACTCTAGAAGTGTAGATTCCATGTCTCAGGGTATTGAGGATAGAAAAGAAAGCAGAGGGTAGAGCATGGAGGTCCTTATAACTGGAAAAGTCTGGATGACCATTAGCAGGTACCAACATTCTAGAAAGATGCTCTGTGAGTGCATGTAGGATGGGTTGGATTGGGTGTATAGAAAAGGGGTGATGTGTTACAAAAGACACAATGAGCAAGAAGTTTAGCTGAGAGGCTTTCATGTGTTCCAATACTGCACATTCACTGAGAAAAAAATGTTTTTAAAGGAAGTCAGTTGATAAGAAACAGGTGCATTTATGAGAATGTTACATAGCAGAGAAAGAAGTCTAGAAAACTGATGGCTAGCATTTACAAAGGATTAGAGCTCAGAGATCAATTTTTGGTTATCACATTTATTACAGGTTCAGGGAAGTCAGAATATTCCGTTTTCCTGAAGTTTATAAAGACCTGCTGGTAGTTTGCAAATGAGAATCCATTTGGATTATCTGACCAGAGATAAGACTTCAATGGTGTTTTAGTATCATGAACTACTTTACTGACACTACAAAAGGGAATTACAATTAATTGGATTATGTTGGTCTCCACATGCTGATTGAAAGAAAATAAAGTATAAAAGTGTAACTATTGCTAACAGGTCATATCTATCATCAACCATGGGATTTGCTTTTTTACTTACCAATAAGATTAATTTCTTCTTAACAATCTTCCAATTTGAAGTCATTTTAATTATAGAGTTTAGAAAATTCAAAGGAAATGGCAAACCTACTTTCAATGTATTATTAATAATCGACCTCATTTTTATTCATCTTTATGATGATGGAAAAAGAAATGGAGGGTTTGTTTATTGTTTAGAAGAGTTTTACTTACTGAAGATCCTTTTGCAATCTTTCATAAATCTCAATTTAATTAAAATTTTTATTTACTGGATTTCTATAAAGTGCTAAGCCCAGGGCTATGTTTCTGGGGATTCACAACAATGCGATCTCTGCTTTGAAGGAAACTAACATCTAGAAAAGGAGTTAGGCCTGCAAACTCTGAACATCACAGTGTGACTAAGTGGAGCATTGCATTACAGGTGTAAATCGCCAGAAAACCAATTAATAGTTGAGCACTTCTCAGGCACTATTCTAAGCACTTTACATGCAGGAATTCATTTAATCTTCACATCAACATATGCTGGATGTACTATTATCAGTTCAGCTTTACTGATGGGAAAGTAGCTCCAGAGACGAAGCAACTTGTTCAGGTTCACTCAGGCATTCAGTAGCAGAGTCCAGACAATCTGGCTCCACCTAAAACCTTAATCATTCTGCTAGTAATGCAGGACGAGTAAGCCCCCAAACTGGGGCCTTACTGGGAGGGCTTTTGGCTTTGCCCAGATCTGCCTCATCCCTGTTTTAGCTAGTCCTCATTTTGGTCTGGTGTCTGAGTACCGCCTCGATGCTTGAGTCCTGCCTATGATTTCATGAACACAAAGTGTGGAATGGTTCATTTTGACAGGTGACAGATGAAACTTCTCCCACAAAATGTCAGTGAGAAAGGCATAGGATTTTGCTGAACTGAGATAGGTGAGGAAGGATGTCCCAGGCCAGTGTTTCTTAAATGTGGTCCCAGAACCAGCTATATCAGCATCACACACAGGACATTTAAGGCAAATGATCAAGACCTACCTCAGATTTAACTGAAACAGAGGTGCTCGGGTGCAGCTGGCAGTCTGTGATTTAACAAGTCCTTCAGGTGATTTTGATGCATGCTAAGCTCTGAGGACCACTGTTCTAGCAGAGAGGTATGAAATAGATCAAAGTCTGATATTGGCAAGAGGCCTTGTTACGACCAGTGCAAAGAAGAATGATGAAATGAAATGTAATGAGAACTTAGCTTGGAAGCCAGGGAAAAGTGTAACTGTTATACTAATAGATTAAATGTTCTCCTTTAGATGTGAGAGAATTGTCAGAAGTTTGAATGAGGAAATATCATCATCCAGACTGCATTTTATGAAGATAAATCTATTGGAAATAGAATAACGCATTTGAGAGGTGAGAAGTAGAAATAAGCAAATTCACTGGAAGACCCTGGAAACAGCCCAGCAAGATACCATGAAGGCCAGAACTAAATAGTATTTGTGGAAGTGCAATGAAAAGCCTATGTGAGATCTTCCATTTAATGAACAAAGGGGTGGTAAAGGGGGAAAGAATCAAAATTATTGTTTGTAGCTAGTTATATGTAATATTTGATAAAGATTAGCTAGGATTTTTAATTTGTTCAATTTGTGTTTGATAAAAAGACGCCAGGGATAATGAATTTGGTTGGGGGATGCTATTGATGCTTCTGTTTGGTGATGCTAAGCAGATATTTGGACTTTGGACTATGGAGCTTGGCAAAATGGACAGACAAATTTGAAAAATATCAGCATAGAAGTTAAAGTTGAGTAATAGTAACAACTATAACAACAAAGATGACAAGACCATTAACTTAACACTGGTCGCGTCCCAGCCACTGTGCTTGGTACTTTAGCCACATGGTCTTATGTCATTTTTCATAGTAACAAAGCAAGGAAGTTGTTATTTACAGATTTTATAAGTGAGGATCTAAGGACCAGAGAAATTAAATGACTTGATCGAATTCATACAAGAAATTAATGTCCAGGCTAATATTCTAACCCTGATCTATCTCACTCACACATTATTTTGCAAAACCACCTGAAACAGTAAGGGTCAAAAATAGTTGTACAGCAACATGTAGGGCAAGAAGGGAAAATGTGTCATTCAAATTTATGTCCCGGAACTAAGAATAGAATTATTTTTACATGAGGCTCATAAGCAAGCAGCTTTAAACTATTACATTAAAAAAAAACTAACAAACGACATGAATTCCTGCATTAATAATTTATTTCCAATGATCAGCATCTAAACAAATCAGCTTGTTTTGCAAGGCAAATTCCATTACAGTGTACAGTCTTGTTTCTAGAGGAGTAGTGTTAGTCTTAAATGCACTGTAAGAGGCCGGGCTGGTGGCTCATGCCTGTAATCCCAGAACTCTGGGAGACCAAGGCAGGTGGATCACTTGAGGTCAGGAGTTCGAGACCAGGCTGGCCAACATGGCAAAAACCTGTCTCTATTAAAAATACAAAAATTTGCTGGGCATAGTTGGTGTGTACCTGTAGTCCCAGCTATTCAGGAGGCTGAGACAGGAAAATTGTTTGAACCCAGAAGGCAGAGGCTGCAGTGAGCCGAAATCATGCCACTACACAACTGGGTGACAGAGTGAGACTCTGTCTCAAATAAATAAATAAATACACTGAACGAGTAACACTTTGTCTGTGATTCAAGTCATCTGTGCTGAAGAACATGGCCCACTGCTAACCCAAGCTCTTTGATGTGTAACTAATTAAAAACAATTACTACGGCGTACATTTTATGAGGCAAAATACACCTAAAGTTGAGAGGAATGAAACATGTGAATTGATTGTTGTTCAATGTTTGTGTCTAAATGACCTGTTTCAATGGTTGCATCTAAATAAACAAGTTGGTAGTTTGCAATCAAAGTGGAAAGTTGGTCAGGCAGATGACCCATTGGATATATGCTCTCTGCCTTAATCCAAATGCTTAGAAAGGCAGTACTAAACTATGAATCTCAGTTAAAGCATAAAATTACTTAAGAACATTGTATTTTAATTTTTCGAAAATCTAGGTTACATTTCCTTTAATGAACAGAGCTATTTTTAAGTGGTAGAAGAGCCATACGTTCATTTGAATATGTGATAAGGCACTTGAATAAACTTCCATTTTCCATATCATTTACAGATTGGATTTATATACTGAATACACCTTCGTCATATATTTTAAATACTAAGTTTTCTAATTCCATCATTCAAGGCCTCTTTTTCTTCGCCACAACCTGCCATTCAATCTTAAAATTTGACCGCATTCAGACCTGAGCATCTGGGCCCGTTATACTAGTATACTCGATATTCCCAAGCAAGAACCAAAGATAAGCTATCATGACCTAAGCTATGATACCCACCCACCTCCTCTGGTCCTATCCCATCACTTCTTTAAAGCCCAAAGGAAGCTTGTTTATCCCAGGAGTTCTGCCTAGAGTGATCCACTTTTCCTTGATCTCACTTTCCTCTTAGCATGAGCATGTATTGCCTTTGGCACCAATTCTGTGATTAAGCATTCACAGTCCTGGCATTTTTGAATTGTATCCTGCCCTCTGCTCTGCTGCAGATACCTCTCATTGGCCCAACCTAGTGGGAAGCCTGTTGGCAAGTGAGGCTTGGTGATGTAGTACACACAGATCCTGGGTACTGAACAGGGTAGTGAAGAGTGGAGAAAAGACAAGAGGTAGGGAAGCAAACAGAAGATTACAAACACCTCAATCCCATATTCTGCCAGTTGAAATCTAGAAGTCCAAATGCCCAGAGAAATATTTCAGAATCTCAAAACAGTGTAATTTGGTTTTGAATTTGTAGAAACTTTTTGGGTGGTGATGGGAGGGACAAGAATCTTTTGTGTAAGGCCATACCTAACATCCTTAATCCCATAAAGAAACACATGTACACGCATTTATTCCAATGTGTAATTATTGACATAAACACAGCTGCTCTCTATGTTAAAGGAGCATTAAACTCACAAAAGCATGGAAATTCCTACTTAGAGTGCCTACTCCATTCTTAACATGCCTTGTTGTGCCCAGATGCTGCATGTATTTTGTACCATTTAAAAGGTTGATGTACAAAAGCAAAAAGGTGGCAGAAAAAAATAACTAGAGAGAGGATTGAGCCAGTAGAGTTGTCCTATTCTTAAATTTTATTATGTACTAATCTCCATAATGCCTAGGCACAATAAAACAAATTAAGAATTAAAGAAGAGATAATTTGACTGTGGATTTCTGAATTTGGGGGCAGGAAAGCTACACATGTAAAGATACACAAGACACATACAGCCAAAACAGAAGAATACTGAAATTGTGTAGTTTATGTTAAACTTAAAATAAATAGAGATTTACACTTCCTTTTAGATCCAGAAATACATGAAAACTTGCAAGGCAGCCCACAACAAAGCAATTGACAAGAAAGATAGCATCTGCTTTTCTGTCTATTCAAGCTGAAGTTTTTCATTCTAAATGCAAGCAATGCTTCCCAAGTTAACATAATTAACTCATGACAATCCTGAAACATCATAATATAAGATACAGATGGAAATTCAAAGCTTTAAAAATGTCAGCTGACTGCATCAGGATTATCACTTTTTTTTTTAAAGTGAACAAACCATAATGCTAATTAAAACAGGTGTTTTTATTTCAAACCCTTTTGCATGTTATGAAATTACAACAAGGGTTATTTATTTATTAGTCTGCTGTGAAACATACATCTTAGAAAAAAGAGGATCTGTGAAAACAACAAAGTAAAAAGATAAAAAGAATGACACTCAGGACTGCTTTCTGACACAATAGAGGACCAGTCGTTCAATTAGTTAGTAATTTCTGTGTGACTACTTGACAGAATCTACTAATTGTTAATCTTCCACTAACTATTGCTTTACATAATTAATTATATTCAAATAAAAACAACAAAGACATGTGGGCCAGTTGCCCTTTTGAGAATGTTTTTTTCACAAACTGATTCTGCTTACTGACAATATTTCTAGTATGAAAAGATATTAATCTCACAGGAAAAAACACATAAAAATGTTAGCACATTCTGCCTTTTACCTTGCTTATAGAGCACGAGCCCCCGGTCCCCCGCCAAGGACAATAACAACAGCAACAAAACCCCAAAGCTACTAACTGCTTTACACAAATCTATTCTTGAAGCAATTCCTAACAGCTAAAGTCCTTTGAGTTGGGATCTTTCATATTAATTTAGAATTGCATAAAATTCAGAGTAACCCATACAGAGGTCAAGCATCATTCATCATTAGTTGAAGTGACATTTTCAACCCTTCATATTGCAGCTGCTAAGAAGGGAGGGGGAAAGGTATTCTTTGAGAGAAAAAAACAAGAGACAGAACACAATCCTTGCTCTATCCACAGAGGAGAAAACAAGGTGCCTCTATGTCAGCATGATAATATGCTTACATTTGGTGATGTCATTCTTCCCTAACCCCAGAGTCACTAAGCACATGGCAGCTGCATTCCTCCACTTCGGAGTTCTGGTGCAGATCAGTATTAACCATTTTAGATGTAAATAAAGCCCTTCAGTGGGGTGGAGAACATGGCTTTGTGAGCTGAAGTGATGATTTATATCCGAATCCTATCTTGTTTTTGAGAGATTGGAACTTGTTAACAAGGCTGCCCTTGTTCTTGTGGCATCCTCCAGGCATAAAAAATTCTGGGAAGCTGAGTATGATCACTTTTGAAACTGCAAAACAGCATTCCAAGGCTTTTTAGCAAATACACTGGTCAAATTAGGACCTCTGAAGCTTTGCAATTC
Source organism: Saimiri boliviensis (assembly GCF_048565385.1). Classification (NCBI taxonomy): domain Eukaryota; kingdom Metazoa; phylum Chordata; class Mammalia; order Primates; family Cebidae; genus Saimiri; species Saimiri boliviensis. The sequence continues at coordinate 95,342,930 of NC_133453.1, forward strand.
ACAAATGAAAGATATTGTGAGCTCGCTCTCGTTATCTCTCTCTCTCTCTCTCTCTCTCTCTCTCGATGCCTTTTTACTGAAACATTAAGGTCAGGACAGGAAATGGGAGCAATTAAAATGAAACAGTAATCAGATAAAAAAAATAGGTAGCTCGTATTTAAATGGCTAATACATAATTCGCAAGGCTTTTGATAATGCACCGATGTTTGCAACCTCATAAGACATGTCTGAGTTCTAAATTATCAGGATTATTCACCCTAGGAATCAGTTTTCCTGGCAAATGTTCTAAGTCAAAAGATAAGTATTATGAAATACAGCCATAAAAGAAGTGAGATCTGAGGTTTCTGCTAAGTAAGACTTCAGCCTCTCTTTGAGTTGTCTTCTCAGACTCTGCCCCACCTAAAATATTGTAGAGTTTTGGTGCTGATTCTTCTACCCAGTTAGAGCAGTGTGATTGAAATGTTTCTGCAGTAATTGTTTACATTGTGTAAGAAACCCAGGTTCCAAATTTTGCAAAAATTAAAACAAAAAATGACTGACACTTCATTGGGGGAAAAGAAAATAATTTCAAGAAATCATCCACCGTCATGACTTATGTAGATATGAATTACATACATAGTTATAATTATGTTGCATTATATCAAATGCAATATAACGTACCATTTACATCTGTAATGGCTTTCCAAATATTATTTAACTTTCCCCTTGACTATGTTTGGCTGGGATCATACACATTCAAAAGAGGCAAGTGGAGTAAACAATTCCACATGATTAGGCAGGTGAGAGCACAGGTCCTTTGGCTTCTCACACATGTGGTCAGAGCCTGTAGTGGTCCAATTTTTAGACTTGACCTTGAGGAAAGTGTACACCCTTTAGTTACATCAAAACCATGTGGGATTTCTGGCATTAAAAACTTCTTTGCAACACAGGCTTTAAGTTTGCACATGGATGTATCATATACCAGCCGACAACAAAAAGGACTTATCCATATACAGTGGTTCAAATAAGGATTGTTATGAATCTCGGCTCACTGCAATGTCCTCTGCCTGGGCTCATGTTTTCCCATTTCACTTTCTAACTACTCTGATATGGGCTGAGTGCACACGGAGATCAGATTGGGTTGTTAAGAAGGATTAGCTAGATAATTTAGGAAATTATCTTCAGCAAACTAATAAATATATTGATGCAGAATATAATAATATTGATATAGGGCATCACAGAAAAAAAAAACCACTCACATTCACTATCCCACTTAATAATCACAGCAATCTGGGAAAAATTATTAGTTGGTATTCTCCACATTTTAGAAGATAATAAATGGAAGTTCAATGAAATAACCACTCAAACTTTGTGAATAGGAGAGCCAAGGCTTTGAGTCAAATATTCTTTTAATTGCGTTGTTGTAGCATGATTGCTGATATTTAAACCAGCTTTCCATTTTAATTGGTAAACAATACTTATGTTAAACTATGAAGAAAGCATCCAAGGATAAAAATGCTATAAAACCACTTCAACTGCAAAACGCAGGTAGTGAAAGATACAGGTGAATGTTTTTTCTTTTCTTTTTTTTTTTTTGAGAGGAAGTCTCTCTCTGTTACCCAGGCTGGAGTGCAGTGGTGCAATCTGGGCTCACTGCAACCTCCACCTCCTGGGTTCAAGCAATTCTCCTGCCTCAACTTCCTGAGTACTTGAGACCACAGGCACATGTGACCATGCCCTACTAATTTTTATTTTTTTAATTTCAGTAGAGACGAGGTTTCATCATGTTGCTCAGGCTGGTCGTGAACTCCTGAGCTCAGGCAATCCACCCACCTCGGCCTCCCAAAGTGCTGAAAATAAAAGCCAGGCACAGTGGCTCATACCTGTAATCCCAGCACTTTGGGAGGCCGAGGCGGGTGGATCACGAGGTCAAGAGATCGAGACCATCCTGGTCAACATGGTGAAACCCTATCTCTACTAAAAATACAAAAAATTAGCTGGGCATGGTGGCGCGTGCCTGTAATCCCAGCTACTCAGGAGGCTGAGGCAGGAGAATTGCCTGAACCCAGGAGGCGGAGGTTGCTGTGAGCCGAGATCGTGCCATCGCACTCCAGCCTGGGTAACAAGAGTGAAACTCCGTCTCAAAAAAAAAAAGCCCAAGGTGCTGAGATAACAGGCGTGAGTCACCGTGCCCCGGCTGTGAATGCTTTTAAGGTAGGTTTCAATTGGCTCCCTGTGGCCCATCAGTTCTATCTCCCCCTATTGGAAGTCAAGTTTCTTACTTTAAATGCTCTGAGTCCGATTCCTGGCAGGATACCTTGGCATCATCATTAGCTATGGTTCATTTGCTAGGGACCCTAGCTAGGGACATGGTTTTTTCCCTCTGGTTATGTCTTGTTTTTGACCCTGGGTTCCAACTACCTTGTTGTGAGGTGCTATACCTTATGCTGCCAGAAATGCCTTGTTTCTGGTGCAGGACTAATTATTTACTTGGATATATAGTTTAAGATGCTAATTATGTGCCAGCCCCAGCAGAAAAGAATACCACATGAGAAATGTTCTTCATATGAGAGTTCAGCTATGGTGCCAAAGTAGACCAAGCAAAGAACTTAGAGTCAGAGCTCCATCCTTCAAGTCCTGGATCTCGTCACTTAATCTCACCCTCAGTTGCTGGGTTGTTGTGAGCATTTGCTCAAAAAATATAGGTGGAAACAAGCTGTAAAACTGCAAAGTATGGCTGGCTGCAGAGGCTCATGCCTGTAATCCCAACACTTTGGGAAGTCAAAGCTTCTGGTGGATGAGGCCAGAAGTTGGAGACCAGCCTGGCCAACATGGTAAAACCCCATCTCTACTAAAAATACAAAACTGGCCAGTGACAGTGATACATATCTGTCATTCTAGCTACTCAGCAGGCTGAAGCATGAGAATTGCTTGAACCTGGGAGGCAGAGGTTGCAGTGAGCTGAGACTGTGCCATTGCACTCCGGTCTGTGCGACAGAGTGAGATCCTGTCTCAAAAAAAAAAAAAAAAAAACCTGTAAAGTATTACACTATGCAAAGTATTATCATTACTTTGCTCTTTTCTTCACTATAATAAAACAAAAGAGAGTAGAGCATTTACGAGAAAGTGCAGTCGAGTTTTCAGAATGCATGCCAATAATTTCAGAATTAAAGTTGTCTGAGTGCCACTATTTAGTTGCAGCACATTCTATCATATCTTCTTCAATTTTAGTGGGAATATATAACATACATGTATCAAATGAATTAAGTCATGCTCATCAGCACTAAGGTACTGAAGCTGCATCTCGAAGAATTGATTAGGAAACCTCTCAGTCACTGCCTAGATGCAATACTTTCTCTGAAAGGGCATCTTGAAAATATAAATTCAAACTGGCAAAATGGTGGTGATCAAAAGTTTGAATTTTGTAATGGCAGGTCGTGTTTTTGAGTTGATAAGGAAGCTTGATAAGCATTGCAAAGTTTAGGCAGAGAGAATCCTCCAACTGCATTTGGAATAGTTGTGACGACTCCTCTCTTCAGATGCTTGAAGAATAGTGCACATGCGCAAACACAACCAGATGTTTCGATCCGAGTCACCTGAAACAGCTTGCAAGGATCCAGGGTGGAGGACATCGAAAAATTCCCACCCTATGTTATAATCTGAATTTCCAAGCAAAGGAACTAAAAACAAGAGAAACAGCTACGATCAAAAGAATAGGTCCCTCCGACTTCTGAAAGAACACTCTGCATTTGAGCCTGATGATCTGTGGCTGTCTTCAGTCTAACCTTAAATGTTAAATCTTACAAGCAATGCAACCACTACTTTAAGAGATTATTTTGTAGTCTAATGGATTTCATTGTCAGGAAATGGTTTTTGATATTCAGCCAAAATCAAGCTTTCCAGAAACAAGTTTTATTTGTGCATTTCTCTCCTTTAACATTTATGGCTAAAGTAGATATTTCGTTTATGGGCTTCTTTTTTAAAGCTTCACATTGGTAGATGAGGAAAGGAAGAAGAGGAGTTTATTCTTTTTCCTTTAGAATTTTTTTTTTTCTTATCTGCAGTAGACTTAACTGCTAATATGGATAACTACTTTTCCACTGAGAACATGATAAATCTTTAGAAGGAGCAGCAGCACAGATAGGTGGGAATATTTGAACAGTACCTTGTAAGAGCTGCCGCTGGAAGTTCACCAAACAAACTAAATCTGTAAGAAGACTACTTCAACTTCAACAGCTTTAAGATTCTTTGTATTGCCATCATTCATTGGTAACTGGGGAGTTTTTACAGCCTTTCAAATCTTAGAGTCCTTTCAATCATTAGATGCCTTAAAGGGACAGAAGGCCTTAAAATGTGCTCCCGATCTCCCTAGTTGAAAAAGATACATAGACAGAGGGGGAAAAGTCAAACAACAATACAAAAAGCATTAATGCAAAGAACAGTGGGGTCTCTCCCTAATTTGACTTTCTCTACAGGTGGCCTGCAGCTGCGTCCAAACAGGTTACTCCATCGCCTTCCCATGAGCACGACAACAAAGTGCTATCTGTATTCACAAGAATACATTTAGTGGCATAGACTGATTTAGGTCTAAAAATAAGAAAAAAGCATTTTTTCCTGCATAGCCTGAGGTAACTCTCTGCACCAGTAGAAGACAGTAGCACTCTTGTCTCCCTGGCTGTGCCTGAACATAAAGGAATCAGAAAGCTACTTCACATGACTCAAGGAGGTCCAGGGCCTGCAAGGAGTTGATTCACTCTATTTACATCCACGTGAGTCCCATTGACTACATACAGCAGCCAGGCAGGCAAAATCAATAAGAAATATTCTGTTTTCAATGGACTTCAAGGTAAACTATTCATATAGATCTCTGAGATTGATACACCCGTTTAAATAAGTATTTTATCATGCTGGGGAACATTATGCTGAAATAGGCAAGATTAGAGCATGCTTATTTGGTTAGGCTTAAAATAATTGATCAGGCCACCTTCACTAATCTCGTTTAAGGAGAGACATACACCCTGTCTGTGTGGTTATTTGCTGGGAAGATGACAAACAGATGAAAAGCCAAAAAAAATATTGCATGAATAACACTCCTAACATTGATTTCTAATTTATGTGTTAATACTTAAATATTGGATAAAGTGAATTTCCAGTAATATTGCTTCTTGAATATAACATTTACATGTGAGGGAGTTCAGTGTGTCTTTGAAGAATCCTTCTTGTCCTCCCTCCCTCCCATACTTCATTGCTTTTCTCTCATTTTCTGTCGTATCTACAAAGCATGTTTTCACATTTCTTTTTCTTTCATGGAATCTCCACTCTTCCCAGTTAATCAGGCTGATTACATAGAGGGTGCCTTCCTACTCATCCCTGAAAAAAAAAAAAAAAAAAAGAAAGAAAAAAGAAAAAAAGAAAGAAAAGAAAATCTGTCTTCTATCCTCCTTCCCAGGGAGCCATCCTTTTTGGAATGCAACTGTATTCCCAGGGCCAAGCAGGTCATCGCTGAGATATCTTTAATCCTTACTGACCCAAGAAGTATGAATCTCCACTCTTCTTCTAAGTCCATGTCTTATAAATGATTTTATTAGCCAATTGCTTCACTCCAGAACTTTCTTCTTTGTCAACTTTTTGATAGCTCTGCCTTTTCCCGTCCAGTTAGAAGGCTGTATTATGGTATGTTTGTAATGTGTACATGACAGACATTAGTACAAACTTTTCTCTACTTTGGATATCCAGATGGTTCCAATTTCTTTCCTTATTTCTTTTAAAACCTCCACCTATATTGTTTTATGAAGATATATCATTTAAGAACACCTCATAATACCATGCTTTTGCTGATGCATGCCAAGAAAAAGACTAGCTGATTTGCCCTTAGAATTCAATAAAGGGGAAAATAATGAATTTAATAGTGATTAATGAATGCCTTACTGTTTTATGCTATATGAAAGAAAAGCCTTGGAATATTGAAATACATATCTTGTAAAAAGGTAAGATGAGTATTCAGCAGTCAATGTTCATTGTTAAGTGAAGACACATAGCTGGGACTGGGATTAAATTAACAAATCATTCGCAAAGAAAGTCATGAACAATTCAGTGGCCATAATAAAAAGGAAATAGATGCAAGTTAAACTGTATAATAGTTTACTTATTTGAAGGCCTTTAATAGCAGGAAACCTACAATATGGCTTTTAGGAATTAGAATAGAAAACTTTAAAACCTGCATCACACAAAATTTTAAGCACCAGATGAAGTAAAAATATACTTAATTATACTTACGACTGGTATGTAAAGGACAAATATTTACTAAGAGAAAGGTGATAGACTCCAATCCACGTCCTCAGAATAATCATAGAGCTCAGTAGCTGGGCAGATTCTGCCCTTCTGTATTTGAAACTTTGACTTTGGGTTGATTGCTGGCTAATGTGAATTTAAAGATCTATGAATATTAGCTGTATCAAAATAAAGCATTCAGCTTTCAAAATTTATTCTATTACCTTTCCTTTGCTATCATGTCTACTTCTATACTCCCTGGCAAGAAACTTGCCAGGATTAAGCAAAATAAAGATTTTGAAGAGACACCAGTACAGGCTGCTATAAAACATTTTAATTTTTGAATCAAAATAAATATAGAGACTACCACACTGTAAAAAAAAAAAGTAGAAAGAGAAGTTGAACAGTATTTGGAGAGTAAATCAGATAAGTTGTTCCATTTCCTTCAAACTCAGCAGTTCTGTTATTCTAAACTATGAAGGCCAGTTTAGGGACCTCTACAGCCATCCATATTCTTCAGCCAAACATTCAGAACTACCATATTGCTTTAGGACAGAGACTGGCAAACCATGGCCTGTGACCACATCTGGCTTGTGACATATATAGGTAACACATTTTAAAAATACATCGTATTTTAAATGTGACATGCATTAAGGAATATCATTCATATAGCTGACACTTTTCAAAATGCTGTTTTTATCACATTTCCTTAGCTTTAAAAAAAAATCAGATTGTAATAAAAAAATCTAGCAAAAGGTAAATGTACATTTGTGCATATGACTCTTTTACCTAAAATCAACAGAGTTCACCAAAATCATCTAAAATACTACAGTGGCTGATAAAATTGTAGACAAGTCCTTTAAAGCCCAGTTTTTCTGGCAATTGATTTAATTTACTTTATGAGTCTCTAAGCTCCTTCGAGGCAGTAGGTAATTTCACTGTAGTCGTTAAATGAGATGAGGTTTGTAAAAGCAATTTAAAGCAGTACAGAACTATGTAAAGTAGTAGTCGTGGTTGTGACACCAGTAGTAGAAGTAGGTGTTTAATAAATATTTGTTGGATGAATTAAATGTTGGCTCCATTCTGAACTATGATTTTAAGACTTTTAACTGCTAAGAAGAATATTGTGCAGATGAAATAACTGATTAGGATCTAAAGGCCTACTGAGTTATATATGATATGAATACTCCACTAGTTATGCAATGCTTGGAATTCCAAGTGGGAGTTTTACTCATGGAAGAAATACAGTATGTGGCCCTGTGACTAAAAGATAATAGGAACTATTGAAGATGGAGATTTTTTCCACTTGGTCCTGGGCACAGAATCAAAATCTAAGTTTAACTTGGTGATATTTAAAAATGCATAACATGCAAAAGTCTGTAATCATTCTGTTTCTCAGCTAGTGAAAATAGAAGTCTACAGCATAGTATGTGTCAATTTTGAAAATATAGCCAAATCAGGCCGACAAGAAAAATTTTAAGTAAATAACTTCATCCATGTGTTTAGTACCATCCATGACTCCATGCCAAATTCACTTCAAGTTCCCTTCTTCAGCAACTTCTTTTATAACATGTGCCTGCAGCTATTAACTATCTGAAGTGTTGATGAGGATAGGAAAGAAATTACTTTCATGGTTATGTTTTAGGGGGGCATTTGGAATTCAACAATATGTGACAGAAACAGCTTCAGCTAGAAATAATCTGTTAAGAAAAACACCTGAATTCTAAGCAAATAATTTAGCCATTTAAAACTCATTGAGGCAGATACACAATATAAGAAATAGCAAAACTGAAAACAAAGTGAGAGAAAAGTGATCCACGTCACCCAGTAGCAATGGAAAAGGTCAAGCATAGATTAGACTAGAAATATGAGATAAATTCTGTGTGAAAATATTGAATATTTAATGTTGGATCAAAAGTGTTTTCTGGTCTCTGAGACATACATTTCTGGTTTTGGTAGTTATGGCTTTGTTTCTTTCTCCTGTATTAATTTGTTTCTGATTGACAATATTTTTGTTGTGTTTTAGTTACCACTATTTTTGTTTCTGTGTAGACGTTGGGGGGAGGGGGTGTCTCGCTTTGCTGCCCAAGCTGGTCTTGAACTCCTGGCTTGAAGTGATCCTCAGCACTAACATTGCTTATTGCTCATGCTTAGATTAATTTTTGTGATAAATGTGCATTAATAGGAACTTACATGTTCACACATTTTTCTCAAAGTACATTATTGTCTGCTGGTAGGAAAACTACTTAGGCTCTCATCTGTGGACAGCAACAACACTGTCCAAATGTCTGTGTTCATTAACATGATTTTTTGTTCTTCCATGTGGAAGCATCTAGATAGATGGCATTTTGTGAATTGACAAATCTGTGATTTACTTCATAGCAAACACTTCTTCCAGAATCTATTGCTTGTGTTCCTATTTGCTGCTAGTGGTTTCCTTTTAAGAAAACACATAGGCCTCCTTCTCTTTAAAACTCAACTTTACTTTGCAACCTTGAACAATGTACACCTACTCTCCCTTCCTTTCTAATGTCTAATATATTTCTAAGGGTTTGGTCTCTCACAGACATGTTGCATGCTTTCTAACTTCAAAAAATAAAATAAAACTTAGTTTTTTTAAAAAAGCCATTTTTTAACATAAGGTCTTGCTGTCTCCTAGGATGGAGTGCAGTGGTGTGATCATAGCTCATGGCAGTCTCGAACTCCTGAACTTAAGGGATCCTCTCATCTCAGGCTCCTGAGTAGCTGGGACTGCAGGCATACATAATTCCTGGCTAATTAAAATTCTTTTTAAAAATGTTTTTATGGAGATGGGGGTCTTGCTTTGCTGTCCAGGCTGACCTTGAACTCTTGGTTTCAAGTGATCTTCCTGCCTCAGCTTCCTAAAATGCTGATAATTACAGATGTGAACCACTGAGCCCAGCCCAAAAAGAGTGGACTACACATTGCTGCAGTGCATAAGGCAGGGGATAATAAAGGCATATGTTATAACGTGGCTGACCCCATTGGGTGGCTACCCCAAGCCAGCTACTCATCTCTTTCCCTTTAGCCACCTTACAGCGAATGGTTACCATCTGTGTAACATAGCATGACGGCCTCAGAATTTTAACACATGTATTTCACTTAATACAACTGAAGTCTTTACTTCCAGAAATACTGAAGGCATTGGAAGTTTTTAACCTTGATCACTGCTTTACCCCTATTTGATGCTGTTTTTGACCAAGAATTGATCCATATCTAGACTTTTATTTTACACCACAAAAACGAGACTCCCTTGTTTCATGTAGTTTCTTTGGATTTACCCGCTAGTTTAGATGCTTTTTGTTAGCCTTAACTTCATGCATTTCAGACATTCCTACTGGGATAATGTAGCTTGTTCTTGGAATATGTCCTTATATCTGCTATGGTCTGTATGTGCCCTGTATAATTCATTGTTGGAAATGTAACCCTCCATGCCACAGCGTTCGAAGGTGGCACCTTTGGGGAGGAGTTTAGGTCATAATGGCTTTGCCTTCATGAATGGATTACTGTCCCTACAAAAAGGGGTTGCCGAAGTAGGCCCAATCTCTCTTGCTCTTCTGCCTTCTGCCAGGTAAGGACATGGCAAAAGGACATTCACTAGATGCTAATATCTTGATCTTGGACTTTCCAGATCCCAGAACTGTAAGGGAATAAACTTCTGTTCTTTAGAAATTACCCAGTTTCAGGTATTTTGTTATGGCAGCAGCAATTGACATAATACCTTTTCAAAAGAATCTTTTGATATTGTGCCTTCAGGTTTGTTTGCTTGAAATTGTTCTTATTTTACTAACGGCCTTAACAAACAAACATAAAATATTTGTTTAAAAGTTATTTTCCCATGTAAGTAAATGCTATTTATTTATCAAAACGATTACTTTCCACCTTTCTGTGACATTTTAAAAAGTTACATATTTTCCCTTTGAGATTAAGATCTCTCTTCAGTTAGAGTTGAGAAGGGAACAATATGAGGGAATTATTAGGCTAATTAAATGCTCACTCCTATCAAGCTGGTGACTGGCATTGTGAGAGACTGCTGGACTAAATGGTTCTCATGACTGGTCTCCTGCTTTCCCTTAGAAAGGGGACATTAGGACATTTCCTCATAAACTGGATTAAAGGTAGACTTTCTACATTCATCTACATTTATACTGAGATCTATAGGCATGTGCGCGCATGTGCACACACACACACACACACACACACACACACACACACACACACACATGTATCCTAAATTGTAATTTTATCATAGCTCTTATAAAACACCAATTTTATGTTTTTATCTCTTGATTATCATATTTTGCATTTAAGCAAATCAACTAATAGTGATTTTAAAATAAAAGAATTCCCAGATTTTGCTGTGTTTTCTAACTTACAAATTAATTCTCAAAACTCTGCTTCATATCCTTTATGCTTTCAATCCAGTAAGTAGCCATGCATTACCATGGGAGGCTTGAGGTGGGGGAGGAAGAGGACAAGGATTGGAGAGGCCTGTTTAAATTAGTGAGAAATAAAAATTGTAGTCAACTTCGAGATCATTTAAAATAGGATTCTTACGTATTACTGAGGATAATAAATGGTTCTTAGTGAAATTCCTTAGAAGATCTGAATAAATGATTAGTTATGAGGGATTTATAGTTAGAATATTACTTTTGTGAAGATACATAGATACCTCTAAAAATAATTAAAAACACTTAAAAATGATCCTGGAATTTTGGACTTATTTTCTGTGAAGACTTTTTGGATAATGAACAGGTAAACATCAATCCATTCTCTCTCAAGTATGTATGAATCATTAATTAGTGCAACATGAATTATTTGTAAAGGTAATACAGACTACTCTAAAGAACTGACCTAATGGATTTAAGTACAAGCAAAAATAACAAATTTGGGCAAGGGCTAATACAAATGCTAGTTTATAAATAAATGTATTTAAGTAACTTTCAGAGATTATTTTAGGCAAATAGAGTGGCTTTGGCAATGGTAGCTTTTATTCAAATAATTGTTGTGAGTTTAAAACCAATTTAAAGTGATTGTCCTATAGGGTGACACAAGACCTCCTTGCCTAGCAATATCTTAAAGGCAGACTTTGAGTTGCAACTCTTCACAAGTATTCAATTTTAAATTTAAGGTGCCCTTTCTCCAGCTTCTCTGATTCCATCAACCCTGTTTCTCTGGGGTTGTTACGATATGCATTGAAAGTTTTAGCATTCTTTGAACAGTGGAAAATACCACCTTTTGCTTGTTTCTAGTTGCAGTAGCACATTTTGCTTCACAATGACAGTAGTGGGGGTTAAAAAGGCTCTGTTCCAATGCACTAGATGGCTCTCTTTATATTGACTCAGCCTAAAAGGACTTCATGTTAATGCAAATTAAACCATAGTATTCTTCCATAGCTAGGCCACATTTCCATTCTAAGAAATTCATTTCAATTCCAGCTGGAATCTGCATGCCACATAATCCTGGAGAATAGAACTAATACCATCTCCACCTGGCACCAAGCAAGGGTGGTTTGGGGAAAAGTTGAGTGAGTGCCTCTCTCCTAAAGAAAACCAAGATGGCACCTTCACTGTAAAAACTCTACATAAAAAGTAATGTCTGATACCCTCAAATTAATTTTCAATTTCAGTTTAAGGGATGGATCTTGGTTTGAATATAAATGCCCCATGGAAAATACAATACTCTAGAAGATTCTTTATATTTTATATCTTAATGTTTATGAGTTTCAGATACTATTCTGCAAGTGGGTTTTAGAAGAAGAGACAAAGAAAAAGGTATATGGGAAATATGCAACTCAAAGGTATCTTCAAAGGAAAAGGTATCTTTAAAAAAGGATGAGTTGCCATGTATGTACCTATGCAACAATCTTGCATGTTCTTCACATGTACCCCAAAACCTAAAATGTAATAATATATAAATTATATATATTAAATGTATATATACATTATATATATTAAATTTATATATACAAATTAATAATTTTTAAATGTAATTTATATATAAAAATATATAAAAAGAAAGGATGAGTGGGCAAGATGTTAAAGCAAATTCCTCCTTCATCACAATCTCAATCAGGGCTTCCCCAATATGTACACATTTATTCATTCTTTTGACTAGTTTTAGTTTGGCACCTACTATATTCCAGGTAGTACCAGGCTCTGAGGGTGCATTAAACATAATACTTATTTTTTTTTTCTGATTTGAGGAATCCTACTCTAGTGGAGGAAAAAAAAATAACAATTACAATACATAACGACAAATGTGTAAGTGAAGATGGTACAGGATTCCACAGGGGCCTTAAATAAAATAGAAGGACCCTATCTGCAAACTATTTCTGGAGTTCGAATCTTTATTTTTGGAACATGAGAACGGTACTTATTTAATATAATGCACTTTGGATCCAGTCAGCCATTGCAGTTCTGACATTATCAGCTCTAGGAAGGGCTGAGGTTCTGATGCCAGCAAAGTTGAAAATACTTTAATATCTGGTCAAGTCAGTTGCTCTGACAGAAATTGATTTGCTGAATGTCAAATCAGTTCACTCTGGAATTTAATGGGTTTTAGTAAGGTTTGGGATGGGATAAAATCTAAATAATGCTTGAATAAGTATTTGCCAATTTAGCTTTTTGTATTTTGGTTGAAAAGAAGAACCATCTCTAAATACAGATTTACATCATGGGCATGAAGGCAGCACCACTCCTCATTTTATGGATTATAACATGCCTTGACATAATCCAGGGAATCTGAAGGTGGAGTTGACACTCCATCATTTGCTTGTACAGTTGTGTCTTTTCCCAAAATGGAACAACGTAAGCAGGGGGTGATTATAGATGTTAACTTTGATGCTGCTGACACTTGTCATCTTCTGTCATAACCTTAACATTATTTAAGCATATTTGTGGAAGGCCTTCCTGATTGTTCAAAGCACAACCTAGAATTCTGAAATGTACAAGCTCCTGTAACATTTGCTCCATCAGCAATCAACACATCAGATTTTCTTTGAGAGGTAAATATTATGTGTCATGTTCCATAGGGGAAAACATTAAGAACTGCTGTGACATGGTCTTTGATAATTTTTTTTTTCCTATTTTTCCTTTGTTTTAGAGGTTACTTATATCAGAAACAAAATAGGCTGTGAATTTCTCTTTGTCCTTCATCAATCAAAGCTAATCAATTATAAGACCAGGAAAACTGGATCACAACTCCAAGCTACATGGTCATATTACATTCATATTATTACTAAAAGCCACATCTATATTCCAAACTGGGATACTATAACCCCTTTGTCATTTTCCAATAAAAAGACCATACCAAATAGGCCGAGCACACCGTAATTAGCAGCTGGCGGAGAAAGCTGTAAATCTGTATGAGTTCTGAACGATTTGCTTACATTGTTGCTTTGTTGACAAATGATGCTGTACATGTTAATGTTCCTGAAATGTCCCCATTGCACCTGACGTGCCAATAAATGCCAGCCAGCTGTATGAATTATGGAAATAAGATTTTTGTTTATGAAGGTATCCCAGACATTTATTTTACAGCATTCCTCTCGACAGATTTAATGTCTGGAGTTACATTGAGAAGATATTTGCTACCTGACATAATGGATAATGGAAACTTTAAAGGCTCTTTTTTCCTCCTTTTAATGATGAGATTAATACATCTACACACGCACACACATGCACACACATATATATGTATTTTAACACAGCTTGTGACTTCATAATTTGCTGTTCATTTTTAAACATCACACATTCCTGCTTAAGAGTTAAATAATGTATCAGTTTCTAATTAATACTATCAGAGGATGAATACTTAGAATTATATTCCAATAATTTTCATTTTCATTTCAATCATTCTTGTAATGTGCATGTGAATAGCACATAAATATTTTGCACAGATTATATTATTTTGCATTTGTTCATTACTTTATTGTTCGTTTAAAAGAGCTTTACTTTTGTGGGTGTTTCTATTATATATTCCAGATGTATTTAAGATAAGGCTCTGTAGAAGTTAGCACTCAATAAATAGTTTTATCTCTAATATACTTTAAAATAATATATGCTATGGCTGGGAATTCTACAGAATTTACCTCACTGCCCACTGTACCATTTAAACCCCTAAGTCAGATGAGAGATTTAATTAATTCAGTACTATTAAAGAGGTCTCATGTAAGATAAAAATTACCTGATCATATAATCATAAAATAACCACTGGTTCTGAATCCTATAAACCTAACAATAAAATAAATTAGATCATACTCATATAAAAGCCTTTTCTTCTAGCATCAAAATAAAATTTATAATTCCCACATGTGAATGCCAATCTTCTCAAGTTTTAATCTTCAAAACATCTGTGTGATAGAGGCTCACTATCATCTTTAAATTATTCTACTTTGCCATGGGTCAAAGGCAATTCGAAATTGTGATTCCTGGGCTATAGCTTTTTTTTGTTTTGTTTTGTTTTCAGGTTCATTACTAAGGAATGGATAGAATCAGTATGTAAACCAGACGATAAGTAGATGTCCAACAAGCATGTGGGTTTGAACATTGAACTACAAATGATTTGCCATATTAAGCGACTTGAATTTTAGGGAAGATGCCAATGAGTCCTATGTGAGTGACTGGCTGCATGATTATTACTTGGATTAAATAATTTAGTCGATTTTTCCACTTATAGGCCAATTTCCTTTATGTGTCCAATTTGTCTGCAAAAATGTTTGATACACTTTCCCACATCTTCTTCAGGCTCTCTTATACTACCTAAACTCTCAAGCAGCAGTAGAAAAAAAAGTCCCTTAGTGGAACTTTGAACAATGGTGCCTATGGGATGATGAACATATATAAATAGAGAAAAAAGTCAAATCATCTTTGTGACCAAAGGCAATTCCCTTTGAATGTTTCTTTCCCCACAAAAGAAACCAGATGGCAAAAATGATGCTTAAATAAATGCTGGCTACAGCTCAATTCTTTTGGTTCATATGGGCTACAATACAAATGACACTCACATTTCTATATTAACTGTTTCACAGGTTTTGTGTAAAGCATAGGATAAGTGCCCATGGGCCCTTTGTGTCCAAAGAGTTAAGTCTTCTCTTCTTGGCATAGCTGCTCTGGTCTGCATTTGCTCAAAGGAGGATTAAGGGTAATGTGCAGCAAAGGAGCAACTTAGGGAAACCTGGACTCTCTCTCTCTCCTCAATATACCTGCCCAACGGGAAACACAGGGTTGCAGACTGCACTCTCCAATTCTCTTTCACATGCATGGAATTCATTGAAACTAATGGGAAGGAAATTATAGTCATCTCACAGGTCTTCTAACTATAGGTTTCTGTATGGATAAATTTAACTTGTCAAGGTTTCTTACAGAATGACACAACTAAAGTCAAATAGTCAACTAAGAATAGCAGAAAAACCTAAAAGTATTCAATTCCCCCATTTCAGTTAAATAAAACCAGATACATCATAGGCAAAGATCGGAGTTTGACTGGAGATTTTCCAAAATGATGCTATAATTTCTTCTGGAGTTATGAAGTTAAGCACATATAAAGTAACAAATATCTGAAAAATAAAGACACTTCACTTATTTTATGAGAGTATAATTTTAAAAATGAATCGTTTATAAACAAACAAGTATATATAGGATTGTCAGAAAAAAAAGAAGGAATTACTGAATGGTATTTGACTGCCATTCTGAAAGGTCATAGTATTCAGGAAATATTAAATTTAATAAATAATATGTGAAACAGAGAAATGGATTATAGTGCTTTATTCAGGCAAAGTGATAAAAGAAAGTTTCTTCAGACACAAATCCTTAAAACAGAATTATAAAAATCTTGTCCAAGCAACCCTTGTATAATAACAATAATAATAGTCATCTATTTCGCTTGAGTTTTATATTAAAACTTTATAAAGTAGGAAGTATTATTTGCTTTATTTTGTAGTTGAGGAAGCAGAGCACTCAAATATTTTAACCAATTCAAGGCTGTGCCATTTTTGCATGGCATGGCATGAATTTATCCTAAACTACTGTGGTTCCAGGATCCCATTTTTTAAGCACATGTTGTTTTGTGCCTAGAAATGAACGGTCTGACTGTCACAATCTAATACTATGTTTAATACATGTGTTATGTAAACTTTACTGAAAAATAGAAAGCAAAGTCAAGTGGATTGGGGAAGTGGATCCTCTGGATAGAATTCACTGGAAAGAATTAGTAGGAACAATAATCAAGTAACTGTGAATAGTGAGATAGATGTGTGAGGATAAAATGTGTACTTTTGGAAATTTACTATATATATATATATATATATATATATATATATAGTGTGTGTGTATATATATATATATATATTTTGTGTGTGTGTGTATATATGTATATACACACATATATTAGCTCCTACATACACATGATACCCCAAACTCACGTAGTTCTCACTAGGAGAATAAGAACCTGGATTGGATGGCTAATTTTTATGAAGCAATAACTCCTGGGTAAGAAATAAATGATAAAATGAAAATCTTTGTTTCTCAAATGAAGTTATCATCTGCAATAGCTACTGAATCAAGAGAGAGGAAAGATACCTGTATTAATTACTAAGTCTCTGAAGTATCAGCAACAATACTCATTACTTCATAAAAAATGTTCAGCTAGGCATGGCACATGTACAAACCTTAATTTTTTTTTTTTTTGCCAATAAAATGCATTCAACAACTATCTTTTGGAAAAATATCTAGCGAAAGCCCGAGTAATATGCTAGATGCTGTTAGTGACAAAATAAAAGATACAATCTGCTTGCGAGTATTTTGTAATCTACCAGAAAACGAAGATAATAAAAAAAATTATAAAAGGTGATTCTGAAAGGATTGCTAATCAGGACTTAGATTCCATAAAGATGCCTAGGAGGAGTAGATGGGTGGCGGTGGGGAAAAGAAAGGGCCAGGCAGCTGAGGCCTGCTGTCCTTCATGCAGAGGTTAAGAAAGAAGTGGCCTGAAGGAGAGGAGTGAGGGCTAAACTGGCTGTTGTTCCAAATTTTTTATTTACCCCTACAGTCACACAGCAGTTATTAAGCTCCTATCATGGCATCAGTCTTTGAGGATATAGTGGTGAGTAACACTGCAAGGTCCCTCTGCTCATGGAGAGAGACAGGACAACTAACAGGGTAGCTTCGTGCTGTAATACTACAAAGAAAACAGAGCAAAAGTGTGTGCTAAGTGATTCTGGAGCTATTTCTTTTTTTTTTTTTTAATTGCATTTTAGGTTTTGGGGTACATGTGAAGAACATGCAAGATTGTTGCATAGGTACACACATGGCAGTGTGGAGCTACTTCTTAATTGGAAATTAAGGAGAAACAGAAATTTTGCCTGTTAGCATTGTTGTCCACTCTGAAAAACATATTGTGAAAATTAAGAAAACATTTAAAAGATAGTGTTTTCCCTCAAAAAGGACAAATGAGGCATGCACATGGAAATGAGCTAAATGGCTGGGGTATGGACATTCAGGTGAATCAAGGGCACTAGAAAGCAGTGACTGCTTTATGGAGCAAATAAAAAAAGAGTTTTAATCCTCATTGTCTTCACCAATTATTTTTCAGTGCAAGTCAAGTATTCTGTTTTACACTGTATTTTATATTCTAGAATCATATAAGACACACCTTTCTGCCAAAATCAATCTTGCCGAGTTATAAAATTAAACACACATAAAGTAATATCTAAAAAAATACTTCTTATATGATAGTATAATTTTACTTTTTTTTTTAACAGTTTAACTTTATTTTTCATGAATAAAATTACTTCCAAGCTTTAGCACTTCTGTTTTTCACTACCTCCAAAAGTCTTTTGAACAGGAACCTCATCCTATCCATCTTTACATTCTGTTACCTTGCATCTAGGATGTCATAGTCATTTGATCAATGTTTGTTGAAAAGAGAGTAGCTGCAGACTCCGGAAGCCTATCCTAGACCTAAAAGTGATGGGATTTAAGGCAATGATATGCATAATGGCTAAGAACACATTGACTTTAGAGTCCATCAACCCCAGGCTTGAGTGCTGGCTCTGTCACAAACAAGCTGGGGACCTTGGGTAAGTTAACCTCACTAAGTCTCAGTTTCCTTACCAGAACTACTGAGATAATAATGTCTACTTTGTTGTGCTCTGTGATAACTAAATGAGATAACATAAATAAAGTCCACAGTTTGATGCCTGGCAAATAATAAGTGTACAAGAAATGCTATTATAGTTGTTGTGGTTGAGTCAGGCAAAAAGCAGGTATTAGAAATGACATAAACTTGTCACCTTTGGAAAGCAAAAGCAGTCAACTTCTATAAGCAGTAGAGTATATGCAGAAAGCAGATCTCTTGGAGCAACAATTAAATTTCTCTATCATTCCAGTGACCAATGACTACTCAAGTGGCACTACATCTTCAGGCAATGAAAATCACACTTCTAATGATATGTTGAAAGGTGGGAACTAAGGGTTGGAAATGTAGGTATGAGAATAATTTGATCGCAAGTGATGCTTGTTGAACTTGCAAGTTTTCTGAGGAAGTAGTGGGTAGGGTAGAGGACCCAAAGGTACGTGTTTTTTTTTCATGCCCAGTTTAATAGGTGAAATAATTAAGAGGAATCAGCAAAAGGGAAGTGAAGGCCTTTTAAAAGTCTTGACCCAATGTCTTGCATCAGGAAGTAGGCTACACAAAGGGCATAGAAAATGTCAGCTGGTTGACAACAAACATGAAAACAAATTTATTAAAGAGTATAGAAAACTTGCCCAATCCAAAAAGCAGAGGGGTTAAACTGGGTAGAAAAGAACAGGCTCCAGAATCATTTATTGCTTACCACAGTACGGGAGATGTTTGTTTGTGGGAGAATTTCTGACGGGTATGCTCAGAGTGTATACAAGTCAATTTAAGTAGCTAAAAATTTCCATGGAAGAAGGAAGTCAAATTGTCTCTATTTGCAGATGACATGATTGTATATTTAGAAGACCCCGTCATCTCAGACCAAAATCTCCTGAAACTGATAAGCAACTTCAGCAAAGTCTCAGGATACAAAATCAATGTGCAAAAAGCACAAGCCTTCCTATACACCAATAACAGACTTAAAGAGAGCCAAATCAAGAATGAACTGCCATTCACAATTGCTAAAAGAGAATAAAATACCTAGGAATACTACTAACAAAGGATATAAAGGACCTCTTCAAGGAGAACTACAAACCACTGCTCAAAGAAATAAAAGAGGACACAAACGGATGGAGAAACAGTCCATGCTCATGGCTAGGAAGAATCAATATTGTGAAAATGGCCATACTGCCCAAAGTAATGTATAGATTCAATGCTATCCCCATGAAGCTACCAATGACCTTCTTTATGGAAGTGGAAAAACCACCTTAAACTTCATATGGAACCAAAAGAGAGCCCACGTTGCCAAGAAAATTCTAAGCAGAAAGAACAAAGTGGGAGGCATCACACTACTTGACTTCAAACTATACTACAAGGCTGCAGTAATCAAAACAGCATGGTACTGGTACCAAAACAGAGACACAGACCACTGGAACAGAACAGAGGCCTCGGAGGCAACACCACACATGTACAACCATCTGATCTTTGACACACCTGACAAAAACAAGCAATGGGGAAAGGATTGCCTGTTCAATAAACGGTGTTGGGAAAACTGTCTAGCCATGGGCAGAAAGCAGAAACTGGACCCCTTCCTGAAACCTTACACTAAAATTAACTCCAGATGGATTAAAGACTTAAACATAAGACCTAATACCATAAAAACCCTAGAAGAAAACATAGGTAAAAGCATTCAGGACATAGGCATAGGCAAGGACTTCATGGCTAAAACACCAAAAGCATTGACAACAAAAGTCACAATAGACAAATGAGATCTAATTAAACTCCAGAGCTTCTGCACAGCAAAAGAAACGATTGCTAGAGTGAATCAGCAACCAACAGAATGGGGAAAAATGTTTGTAATTTACCTGTCTGACAAAGGGCTAATATCCAGAATCTACAAAGAACTAAAACAGATTTAAAAGAAAAACAAAAACAAAAACAAGCCCATTCAAAAGTGGGTGAAGGATATGAACAGACACTTTGCAAAAGAAGACATATATGAGGCCAATAAACATGAAAAAATGTTCATTGTCACTGGTCATTAGAGACATGCCAATCAAAACCGCATTGAGACACCATCTCACGCCAGTTAGAACGAAAATCATTAAATAATCCAGAGACAACAGATGCTGGAGAGGATGTGGAGAAATAGGAACTTTTACACTGTTGGTGGGAGTGTAAATTAGTTCAACCATTGTGGAATACATTGCGGCGATTCCTCAAGGACCTAGAAACAGAAATTCCATTTGACCCAGCAATCCCATTACTGGGTATATTTCCAAAGGATTATAAATTGTTCTATTGTAAGGACACATGCACACGAATATTCTTTGAGCACTGTTTACAATAGCGACTTGGAACTAACCCAAATGCCCATCAATGTTAGACTGGACAGGGAAAATGTGGCACATATACACCATGGAATAGTATACAGTCATAAAAAGTGATGAGTTCATGTCCTTTTTAGGGACATGGATGAACCTGGAAACCATCATTCTCAGCAAACTGACACAAGAACAGAAAATTAAACACCACATGTTCTCACTCATAGGCGGGTGTTGAACAATGAGAACACATGGACACAGGGAGGGAAGCATCACACACTGGGGTCTGTGGGGGGGAATTAGGAGAGGGACAGCAGAGGGTGGGGAGTTGAGGAGGGACAACATGGGGAGAAATGCCAGATATAGGTGATGGGGAGGAAGGCAGCAAACTACACTGCTATGTGTGTACCTATGCAACAATCTTGCATGTTCTTCACATGTACCCCAAAACCTAAAATTCCATAATACATATATTTAAAAAAAATTTCCGTGAAATACTATGAAGTGATAAAAAGAAATGAGATCATGTCCTTCAGAGACATGGATGAATCTGGAAGCCATCATCTTCAGGAAACAAACACAGGAACAGAAAACCAAACACTGCATGTTCTCACTCATAAGTGGTAGGTGAAATGATCACACGGACATAGGGAGGGGAACAATACCCACCAGGGCCTGTTAAGGGTGATGGGTGAGGGGAAGGGACTTAGAAGACAGGGAAATAGATGTAGCAAACACTATGGCACAGGTATACCTATGCAGGAAACCAGCATGTTCTGCACATGTAGCCTGGAACTTAAAATAAAATTTAAAAAGGAATCTACAGCTATCTCTTCCATTCACAAAAACAAATTGCAATGCAGTGGAGTATGCTATTAAAAAAATAGAAAGTTTAAATTTTCTCCAATATTTAGAAAAAGGCAAACACATAAGTACTTAGAGCAACTGAGATGGCTTCTCCAGAATGTAGTGAAGGGAAGAAAGTAAGATGGAGTGGTAGACAGCAGATGCCATTGGTGCACCAGAGTTCTGTCCAAAAGGGACTGTAAAACATCACTGAAATCTAATGAGTGGGAGGAATTTATATTACTAGAACTTCTATTAGGGGGACAATTACATACCCTTTTTTAATAAACTGGAAAGAAGGAAGAAGGTTAAAATTCTAAATGATTATCTTTGAGTAGAAAGATAAAAGGAAGGTGAGTCCAGTTAAAAGAAAGCCTTTTGATTTAGTGGGTTCAGTCAGTTGAGGTGCTAACAACAGTAGACTTATGTTCTGCTCTTCTATCACTCAATATTAGGGCTTGCCTCTAAAAATACTTAATAAATATAAATATCCGTTTAATGAAGTGATGGATTATTGGCTTGTTCTGGAGGTCAACTGACCATAGTGAAAAATCTTTAGCCTATCAGGGTGTCCACTGGTCTCCATCCAGTTCTGACAGAAGGGCTGGTATTCCAGAAACTATCGTGAAAGAGAGAAGACAAAGGAAAGGAAGATCTTCATCCTTCATTATGGAAAAGGAAAAGTCAACTAAAGCAAGGTGTATTTAGGAAAAATAATATATTTGATTTTTTAATTCAATAGAGGGAAAGAGGCTTTTTTTTTTTTTTTTTTTTTTTAAAGGAATGTTTGAAGTAAGACCAAAACACAATGGCACAAACTTTAGAAGTCCACAAGAGCTCAGGTCATAGATTATTTCATTGAAAAAAATCAGAACTAATTTCTTTCAAAACATTCCCAAACCAACAAACACCGAAAAGTAGAGAGCCACAACACAAACAGTACAACCCCTCAATCTTTAATAAAACTAAAATAGCCACAGCATCAAACCATACATAGTCATATGCATTGTGAAACACTGTAAAAATAGAAATCAAAGTCTGCACCAAGCTGAGGGAAGCATCTGAGAGCCAATACAAACTCCAAAAATGGCAGAAGAAAGAAGTTTCCTTAAAAGGATCATAGTTTTGAGAGTAATATCTGACAATCTGATTAGAGTATCAGGACACGGGAATGGGTGCATCCTATGAGTAGGGAAATACACTAGAAATTTCATGCCACAGAAAGTCAAGGGAGGTGATACTGAAGTCAAAATCAATGTATTGCCCATTCCTCGGGATCATTACATAGGAACAGTGCCAAAGAGGAAACTGCATGAAAGAGGAAGAGGGAACAGAATTCTGTAGTTTCTGACACACAGAGCTGTGTTGGAGAGAGGAAGGGGGAAGGGACAGGGTGGGGGCAGGGAGAGAGAGTGAGAGAGAGAGATTGAGATTGAGTAAAATGGCCCTATGTAAGAATTAGAGTAATTGAGTAAATGGCCTTTTTCAAGAAAAAGTAGCAAATCACAGAAACAACATGGGATCATCAATTAGACCCAAGTAAAAAGAAGAAGGACTTTATATTAGAAGATGAATTATTCAAGAAACCAGTGGAGTTCAGACAAATAGTTACCGATAGTTAAAAAAATTTACATATTATGCATCAGAAAGAGTGTTTAAAAAGAACTGTAAGTATTCAAAAAGATAAAAAGCAGTGTGTAGAGCTCAGGAAATTGGTGGAATTTAAAAATCCCTATAAATGTCAAAGTAGAAGCAAAATACAATATGCATGAATGAAAATCCAGAATGGTATACAAAGTAGAAGAAATTATACAAAATGAAAAGGAAAAAAGATTAAAGACATGAAATATGTCTAAGAATAGTTGTATGTACATGAATAAAAGTGATTACAGTACACAAGAAAAATAGGACTAGTTCTCTTGAAGAAAAGAATAGAGCAAATTAAACAAAAAAAAAGTTAAAGATGTAACAGAAGAAAAGTTTTGAAAATAGAGAAGAACTTAAATCTGCTTAATAAAGTGACACACTTAGTCCCAGGAAAATTTGACATAGAATGATTAATCCAACAAATCCTAATGTACCTACTAAAATCTAGGGATTAAAAATATAGCCGTATGGTGTTCCAGGCAGTACAGGTAAATCATATTAGCCAAAGGTGCGGTGGGAGGAATGACCTCAGAAAACTTCACAGCAACACTGAGTGCTAGCTGGAAAGGTGTGCAAAATTTAGAGAATTTTAAATATAGGATATATGATTTTACACCATGACATGTTCTTCAAGTATAAGACCATTTGCAGACATTGTAAAACATTCAGAAACTAGAGAGTCGCCTACCCATGTTTCTTTCTGGAAAAGTAACTGAATGATCAAATCTAATAAACACAAAATTGCCGTGAGGCAGTTTTTCTTCAGAGGAAACAGTAAAACAAGGAAGGGGCGGACATATTTCCTGTGCAGCGTAGAACAAGACCAAACAATATTAGGGATATATTTATAAATGTAAATAGTATAATGTTTTCAATAGTAAAATCCTAAATAACTCAAAAGACTATCAGGAAGGAAGAATAATTGTACTAATTTACTCATAAATGAGAAAAGAAAGATTTGGTCTAAAACAAAAACACTTTTTTTTAAGGACTCAATTCTAACATTTTTCTTAAGGTTAGGTTATCTTTCAGAAGCTAATATTTCTTGGATCACATAAACATTTATTTGAAGTTCAGCCATTTTTCAAGTTCATTTAATTTCTTTTTCTTTTTAAAATTCAAGTAGAACTGAACATAAAACATTTTTGCTAAGGAATAACCACTGTGGCAGAATCATATTTTAATCTGACTATTCATCTCTATTCATCTTTCTACACTAACACATGGCCATCTAGAATGGTGTTGTTCACTAAATATTAACATATTTATTTATATTTACAAAATGACTAGATGATGGAATTTTTCTTTGTATATTTTTGTATTAAATTTTAGAACAGTTATTTAAATATTCTTAAATATAGTTTTAAAATATTCTTTTGACAAAAAAGTTTTAAGTATTCTTTCAATAAACAGCAACATAGTTGCACAAGGTCATGCTGGGGTGTTTTTATAATTCTCTACGCAGTCACTATATAATTAGCAGAAAGGGCATGGAACTGAGAAAAATCTCTGCATTCTTTTAGTTTTAGACATCTATGGAATTGCGAACTTCCTGTGGGATTTATCTCGCATTTGTCTAAATAGAAAGAACATTTTAAACCTCGGGATGATTGTTTAACACCCAGTATGTTTCTGATCCATCTCTCTACATCTTTATCAGTTTGTTTAGAAAATGTTTTAAGAGCCAAAAGTAAAATACACGCACAAAGATACTAGCAAGACATTCTAAAATCAAATACAAATTATTTGATCCAATTTAAAATTAGAGATTTTACCTGCCACTCATTCTGATCTGACCATATTTTATTTTCCAAATTATTCAAGAAATGTAGATTTAAAATCTTTCACTGAGAATAAAAGATGGATTATGTCGGTGCAAAAGTAATTGCCAAACCGCAATTAGTTTTGCACCACCCTAATATGACCTGACTTACTCATATTCATAAAGATTGCTTTGCAGAATTCCAGTTTGACTTCAATTGGCTTTTGTACCTATGTATTGTGCATCTACACACACACACACATATATATACATATATACACACACATACACACACACACACACATATATATATATATCGAGAGAGAGAGAGAGAGAGAGAGAGAGAGAGAGAGTGAGTGTGTCTCATTCTGTTGCCCAGGCCAGAGTATAGTGGTATAATCTCACTCACTGCAGTTTCCGCCCCCCCACCAGGAGTTCAAGCAATTCTCCTGCCTCAGCATCCCAAATAGCTGGGATTACAGGTGCCCACCACCAAGCCTGGCTAACTTTTGTGTTTTTAGTAGAGATGGGGTTTTGCCATGTTGGCCAGGGTGGTCTTGAACTCCTGACCTCAAGTGACCCACCTACCTCGGCCTCTCAAAATGCTGGGATTATAGGCATGAGCCATCAAAGCTGGACTATTGCCAGATTTCTAAATGCTCTAATTATCCAGATTACATAGCAATAAGGATTGCTAATCTCTTCTACCGTCATAAGTCTGCCAGAATGCTACAAATGAACAGATTGTGAATGTCTAGATATCTTGATACCAAAGAAGACTGGTCTTTAGTGCTGATTCTCTGGCCAGCTTTTCATCTACCCTGTTGGGACAGCTTTATTTAGGTAATTTTGGACACTTGCTTTCAGTGTCGTGAAACTGCAATAGAATGTATCTTTAACAATTCAAAAAATATTAATGGTTACTCTTGGGTGGCATTTTCTTATTCTGTATGTACTAAATCTATCAATCAAAGGAGAATACAAACTAAAATGTTTCCACTTTAAAATTTCAAAATTTCTAAATTTACCTAGAAGAGTTTCACTTCATTTAGCTAACCAGTAAAGTTTAGTTGAAATTGTGAGAAATGACAGAAGAAACTGGTTTCCTTAACCAATAAAATACCTAAAAATTGGTGGTAGACATAGAACTATAAAATTAGCGTTCTGTGGTAATTGGTTCAAATACAAAAACATAAAACCTTGGAGAACTCCCATTTACTCAGAATAATTTCTGAATAGAAGTAGTTGTTTGTCTTTGTTCACAAGAGGTCGTCTAGGCTGAGCTTTAACTTGATCATGTTTAAATAAACTCACACAAAAATCTTAGATATGTCTCAACAGAACCTAACTCCCTATAATAATTTTTCATTTCTCTAAGAATTCAGAAGGGTTGGCTTAAGCAAATTTCGTGAGGAAAATCCACACCATCTACCTTTCTGACCTTCCCCATCCCATATTTTTGTCTTTATGAATGCCAGCAGTATCTATCATGAGTAACTCAACTTTCTATAAAAGTAACAGTTGATAAAAATCTGTAAAACTGCTACTGGAAACAAACAAATTAAACAAATGACAATGTTATACAATAAAACTGCTGTTGTCCTCCTCTGGTAGAAGAATTGTTTCTTCTGTGGGACTACTACATCTTGCTGAAACAATTTTAAATAATATGTAACATATGGAGTCAGCTTTTATTATTCTTCTAAAAGAAGACAATTATATTTATGTGATAAACTGTTCAGTGTTGGTAGCATGATACTCCTATTACCAGCCACTTAAATAATTCCTGACATGTTCCTATGTATATCTGCAGCTCACTTCTCTTGAAATCCTTCTTACATTTTAAGCCCCATCTCTTAACAATGGCAATCATGTGCCCCTTTAGCAACATCAGGAGGGTGGCCAGCTATATACCAGTGGAGAAATGATTTTCCTGCAGTAGATGTAGCCAATGTAAACTCATTTCTCCCTTTCCACACATCTTCCATCTACACAGTTTTCATCTGAGAGTTCCCCTATCCCTGAAGAAAAGCTGGGACTCAACCCCAGCCAGTTCTTGGTAGAATGAAAGAAAAGCAGCTTTCACGATTTAGCTTTGCTAAAGGAGCTATCAACCTGGTGTTAACTGAAAAGTTATTAAAGTGTTGTCTCCTCCTCACCCACTGGCAAGCTGGTATGAGATGTGTTTCATATGACTTTAAAAGAGGTCTTTGGGGAAAGAGAGACACCTGTAGACATCTGCTGAGTGCCTTTCCACAATTCATCTAGAAATGCTTAATGAAAGTAGAAAAAAGTCTGTCTCCACATCTATTAGTTCTACTGCTCCCAACCCCCATAGACATTTCTGAAGGAGAGAAATGAATTTCCAAATTTTCGCTTTGGCTCACTCATCAGTTGCCACTGTGTGTTTAGATAACGCTTGTTAGAAAGTGATGGAGTTTGCTCTGCAATCTCATGCTTCTGCAACGAATCTCTTACAGAGTATCGGTTGGGGTAGGATTTATCAATGCCCCTCCTCATTGCCCCACAGAGTGAGTTGAATAATTCTAATAATCAAAAACACAGAGTCTGCATCAAGTTTGGAAATGAAACCATGGGTAATTTTCAAAAGCAGTGCCCTCGATTTTTGATGAACTGTCACAGAAACAGGAATTACCACAATTCAGAAATCACATCCACTAACCAACAGAGATCAGCATCTGTGGATGATTTCTTCTAACCTACTACCCTCAAATTTCTTCCCTGCCCCCCTAATAAAAACACACCCTCTTGCCTCATGCTTCCAATTTAGTGCAATCATGCCTCTTACTGGCCATTGCCTTGCAGGACAGCAGCTGTCAAATACATACAGGCAAGATATGGGGGTTTGAAACATAAAGCCTCATAGTGTAAAAGACGTGCACATCTTATATCACATCTAATATTAGACTCCAATGAGGCTGCTCAGCCTTCAGAAGCAAACACTCTTCGCATCACAGACACTTGAAATAAAAGAGTGCTAAATGGCACTCACCACTTTCCAGAGTCTTTGATATAATGTCATTCAGGAAAATAAACTGCCCTCTTTCTTCCTCCCTTTACCCTCCCACCAATGCAATGATTGTGAAAGAGAAGCTCCAGCCCTTGGAAAGTTTTAAGGAATTGTCTTTGAAGATGAGTTTTTTTGCTCTTCCAAAGATTCTGGGAATGTAAAGTTTGGGGAGATACCGGAGAATGGGAACAGAATGTGCCATTTCTGGAGTTGAGACAGCTAACTTCAAGTATAACCTACATTTTTTTTTTCAGTAACTCATTTAAGACCTATTTATTTACATCACTGTTGTACGAATCCCTCTGCCAGGCAGTAGAGGTAAAGGTAACAAGCCCTCCCTACTTGCTATTAGGGAATTCAGGCTCTTGAAGTGAGAGGGTAAATGACTATACAATAGGAAATGCTATGGCAAACGCATGGATAAAATGGAGGAAAATCAGAGGGAAGAGAAGAGGTTACCTCTGCCTAGGAAATTTAAGGACAGTTTCAGAAAGGTGAGAACATGTTAGCTTGATTTTGAAGGATGAACAAGAGATTTGTAGGTGGGTGTGGGGCTGGGGGGTGGTGGAAGTGCACTCTCCAAGACGTGACTGCAGTGTGGGCAATGACACGTAGGCATGCACTAGCTGGCACAGCACGTTGCTGGTTTGTCAAAATGAGCCCAGTTCTCTGTAAAGTGAAACTATAAAAATGCAGCTTCTCTAACCTTTATGGCATATTGAGATAAATGTCACTTGGCTCTTGCATCTTCTGTCTTTTTGTGGAGCTAATTAATCTGCTGAGTATGCCTGAAAACATGGACAGTGTTCAAGCATACCTGTTTGAAGCTGGTTACCAATTCTGTGCCCGCAATCAAGTTACTGATCACATTCTACCCCAGTTCCTTTAGTTTAAGATGAGAATGAAAACAGAAACTGCTAAGCAGGATTATTGCAATGATCAGAAGATAACTACTGTTCAAAACTTAGCATGTACAATACCTAGCCCATAGGAAGTGCTTAGTGTATATTAGTTACCATTAAGACCATCGTTATTAAACATCCATTATTTATAGGCACTTTTCTTTACAGCTTGAGGATAAAAAAAATGAAAGTCAAATATGATCCTATCTATGAGGATCTAGATGGTTTTGGTTGGGAAGACAAGGCATAAGTGCATGAATTAGTATAAAGGGAAAATTACATATATTAATTAGAATTATGTACTAATATATTCGTAATGATACAGGAAACAAAAAAAGTAGGATAATTTGTTTTAAGATATTAAAATATTAAATATTTTAATGTATCAAAATACTTGTGATAAAATGCATATTAAAATTTAAAAAAATACATGCAAAAGAAAGATGAGTAAGAAAATGAGCTAAATTCATCACAGGAATTTGGAATCTTAGTGGAGTTTTGAAAAATGGGCTAAGCAAGAGAATTTCAGGAAAAGAAGAGATCCAGAATACAGAATCTGTTGTCATCAGCAAGTCATCGAGGTGGAAATAAACATACCATTCTCTGCCTGTAATAATTATATTTGCCTGCAGGAGCATAAGATTCATGTTGGGTGTAGGCTGGAAATAATTGGATGTGGTCAGCTTCTGGAGAACATCTTGACCTCTGGAGAAATTTATCTGGTTTTCGTACTAACAGATACAGGAAATCTTTAGTTAAATTTTGTCTTTTCATTTCCTATTTAATTGCAATGGCACAAATCTCTGAAAAAATTGACCTATCAAGTACTCTGTATTGGGACAACTTCTTTCACCTGTCTTTAGCCCTTAATTAAGTCACCATTACATAAAATGAAGTAGAAAAAAATTGCTTTAAGTTTCTACTCCAATTTTAGACTATGCCATAAGCCTGGTCTGTTAGGCTTGTGTTCACATCATTGAAAATTTAGGCAGAATTAGAAATAAAAAGAACTGTTCTTTAACTCCCAGTGTTCTTTTTTTAATAGAACAAATGTTTCAGTGCTGGTAATGGAGAAAAAAAAGCTCTGTGCAGGGAGGGCTGGAAAAGCTCAGAATCTTAATTCTTGCTCACTTAAAAGTATATCCCCAAAATATTTGTCAACAAAAAATCAAGCTTCATCTTCTACTTAAGTTGCATGATCAGCACTGTCTTCCCTCGACAAAAAGATCTGGCTGATTTGCACTAAGTGGGGCATAGCCTTTGGGCAGTCTTCCTGGAAACAGAGATGGATTTGAGTTGCTCCATTTATTCTTTCTGGACCAGCTCCCTTCACGATCATGGGCACACCTATCTGTGAACGCTGGTCTGAATTAAGGGCACAACTGATATCCATGGAACAAAGAGCATCATCTATCCTAGGCA
Source organism: Saimiri boliviensis (assembly GCF_048565385.1). Taxonomy (NCBI): domain Eukaryota; kingdom Metazoa; phylum Chordata; class Mammalia; order Primates; family Cebidae; genus Saimiri; species Saimiri boliviensis. Next base: position 95,373,251 of record NC_133453.1, read on the forward strand.
TCCCGCATCCATCCTAAGAACACTGAGCTCTAACTCAATTAACTAAAGGTGGTTTTTCAGGGACAGAAAAATGTGGTAGTCAAATTAAAACAGATTCAAATGTAATGACACAAAGTTAGTGCCTATGATTTTGAGTTGGCTACAAATGTTCTCCATGCAATCCTGTGTCTGAATTAGCTTTTCATTCAGTAACAAATATTAATTGCAACTTTATACTCTCTGATTTAACCATCCTGAGAAGTTGATGTACTTAGATGCTTCCTATCACATTTTAAATGCTCTCTTAAATATTCAAATTCTATAATTATGCTTAATTATGCAATACATTGTATTTGAATACACAATCATAATGTAATTTTGGCATCATTGTCATCTTATAGCATTTGCCTTATTAAGCTGTGGCATTTTGAGTATTTCTGATCAAACAGTATAAATTGAACAGGTTTTGCATACTGAGCATCTTAAAACCCACTTTAAAGAGATTTACTATCAATGTACATTTTCTGTTCAGCTGGAAAAAATAAGAACTTTGTAGTATGTATTATGAAATGTTAAATATTAATACTATTTAAAGTTAATGGTATGCCAAAGAAAATGGCTAATAATACATTATACAATTAAATGCCTATCATATTTGCTCATCTATTAACAAAATAAAACAGATTCAAACAGAAGAGTTCTGATTTGTTGTTTTTTAGCAAGAGTTGCCCATGTGTAAAAGCTAAATTATTTATTCAATTTTTAAACTGCTGGATACATCAGTTTGCAATTATTTGCATTATATTTGAATGCTTTGTCATGTGTCCCTGATACAACAAAAACAGTAAACCGTTTTCTCTTCTTGAATAAAGGCATCTTCTTCTGCACAGAGGCCACTAACAAGGACCAAAATTATCAACCAAAAAAATGCCCCCTTCCTTTCTTTTTTTTAAAGTGTAGAGGATCACTGTTGCTTTCTAGATGGCCTAGAGTCATCAAAGATCTCAACATTACTCTCCCTGGCCCTTTGCTGGACTGTATTTGCTATCAGGCCTTGATAAGATTTTCATCTATATAATTCTGCATCATGATTCTGGCCCTCCCAATATTTACCTTTGCCTGTTGAAAGTTAAATCTTTCCCCTTTCATACTCCATGTTGTAATTTTCTATCCTATACCTTGGTACTTGAATGCTAATATGTGGTTGGCTTTAATGATAGTTTTTTTTTCTTTTCTTTTCAATGTTGGTTGCCTGAAAGACCTTGAAAGCATGCAGTTTTCACTCCCAAAACATTTAAAGATTATGTATAAATGAAATGCTCAGGACATGTGAGGGTCCATGCTACACCTGAGCTAGCAAACCAACTTAACTTGGACATGATTACCTCTTTCCTGAATCAATCAATTGCTGCGAGGTTTGTGTACATTAGCCCCCAAAGCAATTACTGAATGTTTCAAAAGGTCTCCCAAATCCTGCAAAATTAATTCATCTAAAGAGTTCTAAACATGTTCAAGGACTGCTTGAAAGTAAGAGAACTGCCTGAGAGAGGTCTGACATCTCTTCTGATCTGTACAGTATGGCATTTGTTGTCTTAACTGTAAAAATTCACTTACTCATTGCAGAGAACATCTTATTTATGAACATAGCGTACCAGGTTTCCTCTGGGAAGTATCCTTCTTTTACCTCAGTTCGTGAATCTGGATGAAATTCTTTCTCTACCTCCACGTAGAGTGCTTGTTACCTTGTTCTAAGCCAATCAGTCCATTGTATTTCCTTAGCCACAGTGATTCATTCAGGGATGAGTTATTGACACAATTTTAGTAATAATAGGTACATTGGGAAAGGGATTTCCTGAGGGACTAGAAGCAGGGATCATGCTGATCCAGAACTGCTGGTGGTCATTTTACAACCATGCAAAGTCTGCGTACGAAGCTAATGAGAAAAGAGCAGAGCTGACAGACTGAGAGAGACTAAGCCCTAGGCTGCTGTTTAAGCTTCAGAATTTAGTTATGCTTGAAGCTACATCATTTCCTGAATTTTCCAGTTATATAAAGGAACCCCCCCCATTTTTTTGTCCCTTAAAATTGGAAGAGTCCTAACTGATTCACTTGCGTTTTTATTTACTGTTTTATTTTCCAGCTGCAGCATTATCCTATATTGAAAGACCAAATAAGTCAAGAAATCGACAGTCAACATTTCTTTATAGTCTCCAGTGAAGGGGATTACATTTTAGCTCTTATAAGGAATGGTCTACGAGCATGTTCAAAGTCAACAGATGACTTAAATCGAATACTGAGTGGGGTTTCATTTATTTCTTTTCAGGGCCTAAGAATTTGTCTTAATGAAAAATCTCACCAACGTGAGCCCAAAGTAATAAAGGTAAAGTCGGGAAGAATTTGCTTACACATTTCATTGTAGAAGTTTTCTATTTCAAGTGATTTGATTTTATCTTCAAGTGATTTGCAGTTAGGAAGATTAGTTTTAGCTATAGTTTGGTGATAGCTTTGTAGACATAAAGATAGTCTGTATGGTCATCAGCTCAAATCATTAATTGGGCTGGGACATTTCTTCAATAGAGGATTATTTTGTAATTTCATTCCAATAAAAATAACCTCAATATTTGAAATAGAGTCAACTAAAATAGTCTAGTCATACTTTATATCAAGAAAGAAATTTGGTCAGTGGGTGAAAAACAGCTGGTAAATTGATAAGTGAAAGGTGACTTTTTTTTTTTTTTTGTATTGCTGATGATTTTGAATTTTTTTTTTCTTTTTTTTTTATTGCATTTTAGGTTTTGGGGTACATGTGATGAACTGAAAGAAAGGTGACTTTTTAATCTAACTCGGCTCCCACTGAGTTCTTTGTTCTTTATCATATAGTCCTCCCTTCTTCTGATTCTTCCAAAATTTCCTGTTCTTTGCTGTATTCCCTTGAAGGTATGCTAGGTTATATGCTGTCCTGCCAGAATAAAAGATTTGTGTTCACAATTATTTCCATAAAGTATAAGCCTCATATATTTGTATTATAATAGTCCATTTTTCTTAATCCAATATCTTAAACCAGAAACATCAAGTGCATGTCATGCATATTCAGGCACTTTTCTGAAAAAAATAATATCAATGCCATACATCATTAACGTGATCCATTGGATCACAGTACCCTTCCTCTCTTATTTAGGACAATGCTTCAGTATCCTTCTTAACACAATCATCTAGTCAGTCACCAGTAAACAACTGTATTTAGTATAAGAGGTGAAATTATTTGTCTTTCCTGCCCCAGTCAACGAACTGATTTTCTAATTGTGGCATCTCAAGCACAGCAAAATGCTGGTGGGAGATTATTTTGTAAAGAATTCCCTTCAGTGGCACATAAGCATCCACCTACACTGCTGTCAAATCGGGTTAGTCCACGAGTATTTTAAACATAGTTAAATAAGAGATAGAGATTTGGGTGTTAATGAACAGTGCTTTTTATAATGTCATTTGAATATGGATATACTCAGTGACCTAAGTGAGTTTGTGTTCCACCTCCTCCAGTTTAGATTATTTATAAAATAATTCAGGGCACTTCTTTGTCAGAATAACACATTCCTTCCATCTAGAGAAGGCTAAATTGAGTATTCTACTCTCTGCCTCTTTTTCCTTCCCTTTTGCCCCCAGAATAAGACTATTAACATGGAAAGCAAAATACAGGCTCTGTTTGAACGATATCATCTCTTATTTACTTCACAAAACAGAATACAATATGGGTTGCTGTGAAATACAAATGAACTGTAATCCTCATCAGGTTTGGAAATAATGGATTCAGGCTAACATTTCCAGAAGAAATATGAAGGCAGTATTCTAAATTTCCTATTCTTTCCCAAATGAGTTTGCACAAAATGTGTCGCTAAGAAGAGTAATGCGCCCATCACATAGTGAAATTTCCCACTTGCAAAATGAAAATGAAAAGTCTGCGTTTTAGGATGGCATGTGTAAACACATGCACCATGCTGTCCTTACAGGAGGGAAAAGAAAGCTCCCCCTACTGGGGCATAAACATGCCTCCTCTCTTTCCTGCACCCCATGGCTGTGTCATATGCAGGAAGGCACAGCAACATATAGTCTTCCCATTGTCCCTCACAGAATCCTGGTTCTTTCATCAAAGCATTACCCATTTCCCTCATTTTAGTTAATTAAAGGACAGCTGGACGTTTCATTATTGCACTAGTCTCAGCTCCATCTAGTTGAAATGGGACATATAAAGGTCTTTGTCCCAAAGACATTTTCACCAGAGATAAACAGTTCTAAAATCCATGCCTCCAATGGAGAAATTTGAAAAAGAAGTAAAATTCATCTTTGAAGTGTATACATATCTGTGTCTGTGCACAGTTTTTACAACACACAAGTACTTACACATATAGTGAGAGTGAAACTCAGCACTAAGAATTTTTACTGGAGATATATATATATATATATATATATATATATACACACACACACACACACACACACACACACACACACGTCAGAATGAAGAAATAGAGTTACGTGATTTGTGAGTTGGTATTAATGATTGGATATTAGCATTTATTGGAAAATCTCTAGACATGTGAAACTCAATATATATCTATTTCACTCTGTAAGCATAAGAAACTAATGTAAATGTGAGAGTTTAGAGATTTAGAGGCATAACCAAACTAAAGATAAAAATAATTGTTCCCATGACAATACATAAGGTAGCACATTCTATCAAGAGGACAAAGAGGTTTACCTTGCAAAGGATTCTAATGAAAATTTTCCTCAAAAGACATTTCTAAGCTTTTATAGTTGAAGTGTTTGCTGTCTACAGGAAAAAAACAAAAACAAAACAAAACAAAAAAAACCAAAAACAAACAAACAAACAAACAAAAACTATAGTTAACCAAACCTAAATATATTTCTACCAATTCTAGCTACTGGGGGCATGGGTGAGGAGATATTTAGCATGTTCCCTGTATTTTTTCATGCTTTTACTGTCACTGGCATAAGACACTTTGGAGACACTCCCTGCTCATCATAACGAAGTGGACAGCCTTTATCAATAGAGAGGATTTGAACAACTGTTGCCTTTAAAATAGGTTTAATTAGCAGTTCATGATTTTCAAGAAGAGGCTCATATTTTCATCCTTTTTCTTTTGAAATAAATCCTAGAGATTGTGGCTCCTTGAAAATCAGCCAATAAACAAGGCATTCTAACATTCTCTCCCTACTGGACTGAACAAATGACCTGCTTCCAAAGTAGCTTTAGGCTCTTTCACCAATAAAGAAGGTCTCTGGGCTTTGTACGTTGGAAACTTGGGTGTCAAGGTTGCCACATCTTAGAATTCTGAGGCATTACACTCACATTGTTTTGCAAATCACACTGATTAGATTTTTGACCAGATGATTCCAAATTCTAAACGGGTATGTGTGAGTGAGTATCTGTGTGGTTGTAGAGGTAGATATCAATCATAGATGTTCTTTGCCTTTTTCTTGTCTTCTTTAATAGGTTCAGGTACAATTATTTTCAGATACAGGTGATTTGGTTTGGCCTCAGTCTGAAAACAATCCTTGGTTAAAACCTCCACTGATAATGCACATTTTCAAGAAAGTAATACAAATAGTCATAGAATAAAAATAATCCAGATTTTTTTCTCCTCTCGATCTTCATTTAATTAGACATAAAATATAAGAGAGGCAACCTTTTCTAGCAATGGACCAAATATGAGTCTGAACAAACATGGATAAGGGAAATACATAAATCAGAGATTTGTCACTCATTTCCAACAAATAGAACTGGGTTACCTCTTGTAAAGGAAGAGTGTACCTCCAAACCCACTATACTAGGTATGTTGGATCTCATAAAATTTCCAATTACTGCTTCAGAATTTATTGTGCACATATGGAAAATAATACTTGTAAAACAGAAAGGGGTTTGTGCCTTGTGCTGTCAATACTGTGAAGGATGGGGTGATTATAAAGCAAATTAACAATACTTTTAAATGTGCATTCACTTATCTTTCCAATTAAATCCTTGTTAAACAACTGCACAGACAGTAATGGCGCTTCTGCAAAACACTGATCAAGACAGTTTTATTGTAATTTTTACTCTGTAACAATTAATCAAGTAGGCATTTTCTTTATTATTAAATTATTTAGTTAATAAATATTCTCAATTGGCTAACATATTTGTAGTTTACATGTTATTTTTGATTTTCCTGGCATGGAACATATTTGGAAGTGTTTTCATTTTCTAGCAGAGGGACCATTAATGGATGTGATTTTGTAAATTTCTTTTCTCTAGAAGAACAAGAGAAGTCCTTGAAACTTTAAGCCCTTTAAAAACCTTATTTCAACCATTTTATTTTATAAGGGGTGCAAAACACATTGCTTTTAGCAGATAAGAAATGTGAGGTTTTGTTTTAAGGCATCTTTCTGTTGGAGTAAGCATTAAAATGAGCATTTTAAAAAGTTCATTAATACCAGTTACAGACTTTTGAGTCATGAAACTGCACTGTAGTTAGCATTTCCATTTCTTATCCCAGTAAGATTAAAAGTACCTGAATATTGTTTCTTCTATAAACACACATGATGGAATTAATGAAGAAACAGATGTTAAGGTATCTAGAGGATTTTGTTAAAATTTGTGAATTTCCATTTTTGTAATCTAGAAATTTGAATTTATCTAGCTAGTATCCTTTACCACTTTTAAAGGGCTTTGCATGGTTCTCAATATGGCCTTTTGTGTTTTGGTTGTATGTTTTATATTTTAAAGTTTTTTTTTTGAGATGGAGTTTCGCTCTTGTTACCCAGGCTGGAGTGCCATGGCACGATCTCGGCTCACCGCAACCTCTGCCTCTTGGGTTCAAGCAATTCTCCTGCCTCAGTCTCCCTAGTAGCTGGGACTACTGGTGTGCGCCACCATGCCCAGCTAATTTTTTGTATTTTTAGTAGAGATGGGGTTTCACCATGTTGACCAGGATGGTCTCGATCTCTTGACCTCGTGATCCACCCGCCTCGGCCTCCCAAAGTGCTGGGATTACAGGCATGAGCCACCGCGCCCGGCCTATTTTAAAGTTTTTAAATTAGGAAGGATTCCTAAGTAACCTATTAGTAGTGAGACTAGTGATCTCTGAAATTACACGTGGATTTAGGATTCAGGATGGCTGTATTAATTCAGAAGTAAAAACAAACATATGACAGAGACAAATTTCTTGAGTCAGAAAAAGAAAAATGCTGGCTTTACAGTTGTCTAAGTGGTGTGATTTGAGGTGAGTCCACATTACTGTTGAATACATCTTATGTAGAGACCTGAAATCCTCACTACTGGCCTGATGATATGAGGTCTCTTACCTTATATTCCCAGGAGTAGCAGGGAGCATGACCTACTGGACTCAGATTAACAAATGATCACCTTAGAAAGTCAGAGCAGGCTCTCGAGAGATGGGGATGATAATGCTGAGAACAGGGAAAGGGAAAAGGAAAGGGAGAGAGGAATGGGTAGATGGCTGGGTGCATGTGGTATGACTGTGGAGAAAGTGGGCTTTTTAAGACTCAGTGTCTCACAGGTGTGAGGGGTGAGGACAGCGGTGATATGAAGGCTCCAAAGGCACATAGAGGTGGGTAGTAATTTTATGCCAGGTAGATCTTTATGAGGTAGAAGTGTAATGCAGAGTATTTTGACAACCAGAAATAAGAGGATCTTTCAGGCACAGTTTTGCTGAAAACCTACAATGAACATGGCATATGATGGGCATAGGAAGGACACCAAATGAAACTGAAAAATAGCTCACTCTCCAGCATCTAAAAGTCAGGAAAGGGAGAGAGGTAGCATATGAAATAGACTAAAACCAGGACTGAAAAACAGGTACAACGTGCTATGGGAACACAGTGGAAGAAGCAGCTAATTCTTGTCAAGATTTATGCCAAGATCTGTGTCAAGGAGGTGAGCTCATCCCTCAGCAAAACCACTGATGATGCGCATCTTGCTCTGAAAGACTGTTCTGCTGGGACCTATCAAATAATAATATGCATGCATATTCCAGCCCCCGGGACTGATAGGATATTGAATTCCAACATCCTGAGCAGAGAATGGTGAGTGAGCCCCTTGTGGTTGCCAGACATGAAATGCACAGACTAACAAGAAAGGAGAGCAGGGGACTTGCTCAAAAAAATGTAGCCCAGGAGTGAGGAAACCACAAAAAGACAAACAATCTGGAGAAGCATAAAGGATGAGAAGATGTTAAAACAGCCAGAAAGACAGATGCCACCAATACCTGCTTCTATTTAAGGGGAATTATTCCATGCGCTTTTTAGAATCCCATGGATGGTAGAAGACCATGGCCTAGCTTTAATGCCACCTTCTCTCTAGATTACCAGGAAACACATAATGCCTTCTCAAAAATCTCAGCTGAAAGAACAAATGCAACTCTTAGCAACTCATTTAAATTCACAGGGACTTCAGTTCATCAATAAAGTGGGTAGCTTTCTTACAAAGATTTAGTGAGATAGCATTTCAAGTGCTTTAGAGCAGTGGTCCCCAACCTTTTTGGTACCAAGGACCAGTTTCGTGGAAGACAATTTTTCCACAGATTGTAAGGGGAGGAGTATGGTTTCAGGATGATCCAAGCACATTCCATTGATTGTGCACTTCATTTCTATTACTATTTCATGCTCACCATAATGTAGAATCAGTGGGATCCTCAAGCTTATTTTCCTGCAACTAAAAAGTCCCATCTGTGGGTGACAGGAGACAATGACAGATCATTAGGCATTAGATTCTCTTAAGAGCATGCAACCTAGATCCCTCCCATGCACAGTTTGCAATAGGGTTTGTGCTCCTATGACAAACTAATGCCACTGCTAATCTGACAGGAGGCGGTGCTCAGGCGGTAATGCTCTCTCACCTGTCACTCAACCCCTACTGTGCCACCAGGGTCCTAACAAGCCAGGGACTTATACTGGTTCCTTGCCTGAGGGTTGGAAACCCCTGCTTTAGAGAACTCAAATGCTGATTTTCTCTTGGTATGCTTTGAAAACTCACTTCTGTTAAAAAAGAATTGACCTAATTCTTTGAAACAAGACATTTATTTTCCTAATATTTGTTTTCAAAATAAATATGTGTAAATTGCAGGAAATTGGGAAAGAGTTTTGAAAAAAGAAGACAGTAAAAAATCCCCAATACCTAACGCTAACATTTTATGTATTTCTTGCTATTGTTTTTGGAACTGAGTTCAATAGTACACAGAGAAGAATAGTTCATTTTGAGACTGATCTCTAGCATATGCAAAATGCCTCACCTTCTTTATAAAAGGAATGGTCCAATTGTGGATGGAATCAATCAATAAATTAAAATGTGTAGCACTTCCATCAAGTGAAAGATATTCTTCTAAGTAAAGTAGGAGAGACAGATTTAAAAGACAGGAACTCTGCCCTTCAGAAATGTTTAGTGTGTGGAGTAGATAAGATATAAGCATGTGATTTTTGCTAATGATATATAACATCACACACAATATGAGATTATTGTAGATTGAATAGTTAAAATTGTAAACATAGGATTTAAAATGAGGAGTGATTCTTGGGGCTTAGGGGGAGGTTCCAGGGAAAATTTGAGCGACATTTAAATAATCCAAGAAGAAACTGAGATAAGCCCTTTCTTTATAAAATACTCTTTCCCTTAAAAAGTGTTATACTTCATTATATTACAATAGATGTCTTTATTAGGATAGTTGTGAGGGACACATTTAGATATAACTTCCAAATGGTGTAGCATTTTCCACTGTAATAGGTTTATTATCTCATGTGATTGACTCATCTTAAAAGATATTCTTGCTTCAAAGATACTAAAATTGACCTAGGGAGTTAAATGACTTGGGCAAGATCACACAATTATTAAGAGGTGACACGAAAATTGCCCTAGGCTTTCTAACTCCTGGGCCACTATTCTCTCTACACTTCATTGCTTAAAGGAAATGGTTTAAAAGGCGTATGGAAAATAAGCCAAATAGAATATGAAGGTTTCCCTCATATAAGTAAGCCACCATTATTATAGCTTGACTGTATTACTGTAACAACCTTCTAATCGGTCCCCTGTATCTACTCTTTCTCCCTACAGTTAATTCTTCTCTTAGCTAATGAAATAATTGCAAAACCAATACATAAATAAGTTCAGCTAATTTTCTTCTTACTGCTGCCCTACACCCCACTGACCTTCCACTGAGCTTATAGTAAAAGCCAAACTTCTAATCTCAACTGGCAAGGACTACCTGGCCTGGCTTTGCCCATCCCTCTGGTCTTCTGCATGTCCTGATCTCACAGAAGCCCTCATTCCCCAGAACCAGTTTCCCTCCTTTGCTCTCTCCCCACATCTCTCCATGGCTCCCTGCTTCCTATCAGATCAAAGCTCTACTAAAATGGCTCCTCCTCAAAAAGAGCTTTTCAGGTCACCTAATCAAGGCGACCTCACCCGTCCCCATCAGTTATTCTTTATCACATCACAACTTTGATTATAATTTCTGATACAATCTGAAATCATCTTGTATATTTGTTTATTATGTATTTCTTGACACCAAAATGGATGATCCACCAGAGCCTGATGTTCCTAGGCTCTCTTTGGTACCCAGAAGAGAGCCAGGTTCATAAAAGGTTTTCAAGAAATACTTTTGAATGAATAAATTCCTATTTGAAGTCTTCCTTTAGGCCAATGTTTTAGGCCTTATTTTATATTCTTAGCTTATTTCCCTCCTTTCCTGATTATTCTAATATATTTTGCAGCTTATATTACTTCATTGGAGCCATAGCAAGACCAGAACATTCACTTGTAATTTGAGCCAGAGGTGTTCTCTGGCAAATGGAAGATGAGGTGTGGTGAGATATGGGGCTCACAGGAACTTGGCAACAAACCACCTCACTGAAAGGGATTAGAAATTCACACAAATCACATAAGACCCTAAATGTGGCTTTAGTATCATCTGGGCTTGGGGTTCCCTCCATTGTTTAGGCAATCTTTTTTGGACTAAAGGACCAAGCTGGCAGGGCTGGCTCTGATCTTCCAAGCCCGGCAGCTTCCTCCTCTTTCTCCCCCGAGTCTTTCCAATGTACTCCATTGGGCTGGCAGATGGTGAGTTCAGGTGGAGGTGCGAGATGAGAGTTGGGAAGAGGAACATCTTTTGCTGGACTGATTGGACAGTAACTCTCAAATTCTCAAGATATTTTTTTGAGGTTGTATGTTTTCCTGGGTCTAGGTTGTGGTCCTGAGAGCTAAAGGCTACTTTCTGATCAGAGCCTAGCCTTTGCTGGTGGCCCAACACAACTCATTAATGCACTTGTTTGTTAGATTAATTCATATCCAAAAAGCTTTTATTTGAAGGCACAGTAAGAGCTGGGGATACTGAGGAGACCAAGACAGGGAAGGTCTTGCTTACATAGATGCCACAAGTGTAGAGGAGGAAGGCAGGCACTGAGGTGATGGATAAAGCAGCAAGGCAGTTGTAGATAGCATGTGCTCTGAAGAAAGTTAAACACAGTACTGGGAAAGATAGTGACTGGGTTGGTACAATGAAGGCAGGTCTCAGACGTGTTCTTCAGGGAAGGGCTTCCGGAGCATGTGACCTGACTGTGGAGAGGAGGGCATCTTGTGGGGCTCTGCAAGAAACTTAATTCTGGTGCACAGGAGGAAAGGCAAAAGCCCCAGGAAAAGGATGAGCTTGATGAATCTGAGGAAAAAAGGAAGCCGTGGTGGTTGAAAATATTGAGAACGAGGGAGAGCTACACAGTGAAGTCAGAGAGAGAGAGGAGGGAGCAGATCTCGGATGCCTGCAGATCCTAGCATTTTCTCATGAATTCACGCTGAACCCATCATCAGGGTTCTTAGGTGATAGATTACAAAGTTCATGCACATGGAGGCTCCATGTGAAAGGAAAGGTCACTTGTCCTATTCACTGCTATATTTCTGGTGTTCCACATACTGCCTGGCACCTAGTAGGAGCTCTTCAAGCATCTGTCAAATGAATGATGTAAAAGCTAAAACCTTATTTTATGGAGCTCATCTCTCCTTTCCATATTAATCCTGCTGCACTGGGACCCTCAGAGGGAGAGGAGCAGGTAAGGCTATCTGCTACCATTTCTCCAATGGGTCCATATACGGGAGAGCATAATAAAATCTGTATGGCTCTAAGTCATTCAGACCTTAGTTTGAATCTTGCTTTAGCCCTGCATTTGTTAACTTTGAATATTTATCTTCACGTTGTGCTCGGGGACCTGAAAAAAAATTTCTTCCCATCTCTGCAACTGTTACTTTCCTTTTCAGGAACAGCTTTAAGAAGATGAGAATACTTTTTTTCCTACAGCACACTTTCCTTAGGAAATGTTTCCAAAGTACATGGGGCACCTTGGAAAAGAGGTGCTATATAAATATATGTGAGTCACTAAAGCTGTAATTACCAGCAACAGGGATCCTTGTGTGAAAACAAAAACAAAAGACATACTTTCAAAATTCAGGGCCTAGGGGTTAGCAAGAGCAGTATGGTTTCATTGCCATTTATCCAACCCTAAATAGTCATTCCCAACATTTTAGAGGGCTAAGATGGCATGCCAGGTTATGCCACTATTTCCAATATCACGCCTGACATGTTCAATTGCTAGTAACATACTATGTTGAGGGACAGTAAGTTATCTTGCTTCAAGTTTTGTTTTGTTGAGACAGAAAATGGGGATATAGGATCCCCCATTCATGTCTTTTATCCACTCTAAAATTAAGTGCTAATTTATTGGCATCTGGGAGAAAATATAATGTAAAACATAACTTGAGTTTTCTTTGCTGAGAAAATGGAACCTAACATAATGTATTAATGAAGTTATTTTATACAGAGTTGGTTTGTATTATATGTTCATCATTCTCTTATTTTATTTTGTAGAAGCAAACCTTTATTTCATACATTCAAAGTGGCAGGCACTTTGCTATGCTGGAGATAAAAAAATGAATCAAGTTTCCTACTCTTGATAATCCCCAAAGCATTTGGGGGTTATTTATTAAAGGAGTAATTAAAAATGGATTTTTTTCTTATAAAGGGTCCCACAGGCTGAACACCTGGAAAATACAGTATTATAATGAGAATAAGTGATTTGGGATTCCTTAATGTTAAAAAGATGATAATGTCTCTCTGCCCCCTTCCCCATGATAAACTGAATCCAGCCACCAGGCAATATGTTTTTGGGAGTTAAGTTTAAAATAGGTTCACTTTCTGGCTTCAATACTGTATTAATTTTGTGGCCTTAGAAGAGTTACTTAATTTTTCTGAAATATGATTTTCTATGTGAAGAATGTGAATAAGAAAGTTTATCTAACTTGCAAACTTTTATAAGGGTCAGAGATACTTTTGAGTATCTGTCATGTAGTAGAGTCTCAATTAAATGCTCCTATTATCAGCAATGACATAATTGTATTCTATTTTTTAAATATTATTTACCCCTTCGTTTTGTTAGCGAATGATTAAGTAAAGCACCTTTTATTTTCATTTATTTCAGAACTCACAAACTTGGAAAATGATTGTTATGGTAAAACATGTAATTTTAATCATACTAACAACATATATAATATATTCATCATAGTTTTAGTTATATAATGATACAGTTCATAAAAGTTTGTGAAAATTATTAATCAATTGCCAAAGAGAAGACTTCCCTTCACTAGAAAATTGGTTATCAAAACAGGCATTTGTGGTCTATTTCTGCTTTTTTCAAATGCAAATCTTGTATATGTTATGTCTTGGTAAGTCATGTCTCCGCTAGAGAACCGGAATAAAACTAGCTTGTGGTTGTGCAGGGGGGTTTCCAAACCTGGCTATGGACTCTACTAATCTGGGGAGTTTTTCTTTTAAAATACTTACTTACAGCTCAAACTGTAGACTTTTACATTGGAGATTTTAATGAATGAGCTTCAAAAGTATTTATTTTTGAAAAGTTTACCAGTTGATTCTTATGGCATTCAGATTCTAAGATGTCCCCCAATTATCCCACCCTTTCTTGAGTTTATACCTCGTATAACCCCCTCTTTTAGGATGTAAGATGGGAACCACGAATTACTTCTAACCAACAGTAGGTAACAAAGGTGACGGGATGTAACCTTCATGATTATGTTACATGGGATCATAACTTCTGCTTTACTAATCATCTCTCTCTTGCTGCTTTGGTGAAAGAAGCTGCCATGTAGTGGAGATGGTCCATAAGGCTTTTGGCCAACAACCAATGATGGATTGAGGCCTTCAATCCAACAACCCCCAAGGAACTCAATCCTGCCAATGACCATGTGAACCTGGAAGCAGACCTATCCTCAGTTGAGCCTCTAGATGAGAACCCACCTATGGCTGACACCTTGATTGCAGCCTTGCAGAGGATTCAGCTAAGCTGTGCCCAGACTCTGACCCACAGAAACTGTGAGATAATAAATCTGTATTGCTTTAGGTAGCTAAGTTGGCAGTAATGCGGTTAGGCAGCAGGAGATATACAATACAATTCTGATATGCAATCAAGGCTGGGAACCAGTGTTACAGAGCATTGTTATAGCAGAAGTAAGCATGGTTTTTCTATGAAGCTTTTAATAACTACGATGGTTATGGCAATGATTTGTGATGAGGATGATGATCATGATCATGATGGAATTTTGTAAGTGTCTTACGGGTTTGTCTTGGGGATTAGTAGTTACATAGCTCTGACTAATTTAATTTCTATATAATAGAAAAGCCACAACTGAATTAATAGCTAAAATTTCATTAGATTTCACTTTCCTTCTCCAATGAATGTGAAGCTATTCTTTGCAATTTAGGACATCTTCAAAACATATTGACAATATGAAATTTTCTCTTTTGTATACAATAATTCTGAAGGCCTATGACTTTGGCTAGCAATGATTTCAATCACTGGATAGTAAAGAGGTTCCAAAGTTGTATTTTGTTTTTCTTCCAATTATCATCAAGAAAATTCAATCATGTGGAAGGCAAAAACCATATTTGATTATAAATTATATATGTCATTAGTAAGAAAATATAATATTTATCCTATTTCACCTATCTACTTGTCATCTTAATTAAAGTTAATAACTATCCCCTGGCTGATTCAGTTTTTAAAGTCCTCATATTTTCATTATTATTCCCATTTTTGAAATAAAGAGTTTGTGATTTAAAGGGGTTAAAATAGTTTCTATTAGGCTTACAGATAGTTCAGAATCAAGATAAAGAGGTCAATCCTTCAAATTCACCTAGTACTTTTCTCCATTAGATGCTCCTGCCTTCATTTTACACCCCCATTATGTCAGTTCCTTATTGCTTGGTATGTAATTAATTAGAAAATACAATCCACAATAAATGTGTGGTATAGTTTTGGTTTAAAATAAGCAGCCAGGATTTGTGTGCCTTGGAGACTAACAGGATTCATACGCTTACTTTTGGAATATAAAAACCAGAAAATATATAAATGTGCATGTGCATGAACATGAATAACTTATTGTTTTGACCTCTGTGTTCAGCATTATTTATTAATGCCAATACATTTTCTTAAGCAGCTAGAAAACAATACATGCTTCATCAATAGTCTTTGAGCTCCCTTGCTCAGTGTAGCTGAAAAATGAGGTCTAAGAAAGTTTCCAAAGCCCTGAACGATGTTAGGGTCTGGCTCTTTTATGATCAAGTGATCTTTTCAACTTTAATGGGAAAAATAAATCATTGTTAAAAGATAATCTTGTCACATGAAAGCCAAAAAGGTGCAATATCAATGATTCAACTTACTAAAAAACCACCCTGCGGATTGGAATAAAGCATGTAACACAGTTTGTTTTGTTGTTGCTGTGGTTGGCGGTGAGAGTAGAGTAGGCTTAAAGAAATACCTCGTTTTAAAAATATAAGAGGGCAATATAAACTTACTTAATAGAAAAATGAATGGACTTGATACAAGGGCTATTTTATAAGAACAGAAATTTGAAATCCTTTTTTAGATCTTTTTCTGTTTCATCCAATTGCTTATTTCATGATGAAACTGCCAATTGTTCACATTCTTTCTCCCTTTCTCTCTTTCTCTCTCTTTTATTCAATTTTTGGTGCTGTGAACAATATGAAAAGCACAGGGATAGCTACTAAAGTTAATGCTTGCCTTTGCTTTAAGGTACAAATCTATATAAAAGTAGTTTAGGTACAGTTGGTAAACAAAATTATTTTTCTAGTAGTTGGTTTTAAATGGAGCTTATTCTTAGCATGTTCAAACTAAGCACATCCATCTCTTTAAGCCAATATCTAATTTGATTATGCCAGTAAAGTCTGGGTAGATAAAAATATCTACAATTACAAGACTATAAATTAATGGAAAAAATTCTCTCATTTACAACAGCAAATGCACACATGTGTGTGCTCACAAACACACACTCAAACAAGATTATTGGTCATGTAGATTTATAGAATTTGCATATTTTGTCCCTCCTTGTTTGAAAAAGTAGAGAAGGTTGTCCTTAAGAGTTTTTCTTTAAATTTTGTTTCTATAAATGAAAAACATGTCGGCCGGTCGTGGTGGCTCACTCCTGTAATCCCAGCACTTTGGGAGGCCGAGGCGGCAGATCACTTGAGGTCAGGAGTTTGAGACATGGTGAAACCCCATCTCTACTAAAAATACAATTAGCCGAGCATAGTGGCATATGCCTGTAGTTCAGCTACTCTGGAGGCTGAGGCAGGAGAATTGCTTGAACCCCAGAGGCAGAAGTTGCAACAACGTGAGATCTCTCCACTTCCCAGCAGGCTGGGTGACAGAATGAGACTCCGTCTTAAAAAAAAAAAAAAAGAAAGAAAAGAAAAGAAAAGAAAAAAAAGAAAAAAAGGAACGTGTCTAAAATCCTGGTAAGAAGTAATTTCCTTCAGTTCAGGAAAACAGAGGGAATGTTCGTAATTGTGTACTAAGACAACCCTCTGGAAAATTCCCAGTCAGTTCTTCCCGCAATGCTTCATAGCTCTCCCACTGGCTCATGGACTTGGGAATGTTCATAGCTAGCTTTTTCCAAAAAGAATGCCAATCTCTCTTGTCCCTTTTTTAAAGGGTGAAAGAGGATGTCTAAGTAATACCAAGTGAGTGTGAACTGAATCTGTAGTTTGGGCAATAAGCCTAAGGCATAGTTGGGCAGCTCAAACCCAAGTGTCAATGTGGGAAGGAGGGGGAATTTAGCCTGGGGGAAGTTCCAAGACTTTCTGTCAAAAGTTCTCAAGACATGCAGCATCTTCCATGCTGAAGTCTGTCCTTTGCAAAGTATCGCCCATGCAAGAAAACTGTAAGGAGGTCACAGATCATTCTGAAGAATCAACGCAATGTCACAGGCTGATGACAGCTTGACATCTAAGGTCATAGACCAGTTTTCTTTGGGGGATGTATTCACAGAGCAGAAGAGCTGTATCAGCAAAATGTCACTGAAAGCTGTCACCAAATTCAACAAACAGGGCAGAGCACTGCTTACAAACACACCAACAGCCTAGTAAATCGAGAATCCTCCATCCCTTTCACAAAGGCTACAATAGAATAGCGTGTTATAGTAGTTTCTTGGGCCAAACATAGATACATAAAGCCCTATCGAGAATGTCAATGCCAGGCTTATCCATAACTGTGATGTTTGGAGTTTTTCCAAGCATCTCTTGAACAATTTTAGCAAAACTGCAATGGTAATACTCATCACTTACCAAAACCAAGAGGCAGGGTATAAAGGAAAGTCACCAATGAGCCTGTGTAGCATATAAAGACTAAGCTCTGCTTTTATAAAGATATAATCAACAGGTGATAAATTGGAAATGCAGAATAATGGCAGTGGTTTGCAGCATAGACTCTGAGTCAGACAGATCTGGGATCTAGTCTTAGCTCCTTTATCTAGATGTTATATGACATTAGGATATTAATATCTGAACCTCAGTTTTTGCATCTGTAAAAATGGGAGTAGTAATAGCGCCTACTCTTTGGGATGGAAGAAAGGATTAAATTATGTAAATAAAGTACTTAGTACAATGCCTAGCACATAATAAATTATAAAAATGCTGCTTACTTTTATGATAATAATTACTATTATCATCATTACTAGTTATAATTAGGAAATGCTTTTCAAAAGTGAACACTTTGAATATAACTTGCATGTCATCTGATCTGGAAATATAATAAGGGTATCTAATTCCCACTGATTTAGTGAGTCAAACAGAAAACCAAAACAAATTGAATCATTCAACTGGTGTATTTAGAATTGCGGATGATTATAGCATTCAAGAAAGTTAGTGAAATACATAAATTGCAATTCATCTATCTTGAAAATCTCAAAAGTAAGTTATTTGTCTAGTCTAACAGTGGGCGGGGCTTGTTTAAAAATGTTTATTTAGAGCCTTCTAGAAAAGAAACATGTGCAAGGTGAATAAAGAGGGAATAAAATGTGTTAATACAAGGCAGGTATGCCAAACATCTTTTATGTTTCATCATAGACTTCAAAAAAGGATGCATTGCTTTTACAGAGCACTTTATACTTTTCATGGAATTTTCTCTGCATTGCCATCTTATATTTTTAGACACATACAGAGAGGGCCACATGTACACATATGATCCCTTTGAACCCAGCACTGATTATTTTCAAGTCAGCTCTACGATGAGAGTCCTCGTCCAGATGGAGAGAAAGGTATGGCATTAGCAACAAGGTTGTAGGGCCAGTCCAGAAAATGCATTCAATTGATAATCTAATTAGCAAATTTTGAAAGGGGATGGTATATGCATTTTACTTATTATCTAATTCAAAAAACTCCATAGCACAACTTGGACAAAGTTACCAGTATCAAAGGTCCTAATGTAGCATAATTTGTGTTGAGTGTGTTATATTCTGACAGTGCTATAAACCAGGGAGACAGTTGACTGACAATTCTGTGCTACCAGATACCAACTCAGGCCTCTGTCCAGCTTTACATTGTCAATTCTCATGGAAATATGAGCACTTACATAGCCTCAGAGGATGCCGAAGTTTGGATTGCAAAAGACGAGATGGACAGATTTCATATTTTCATTGCAGATTTTTTTTCTTTGCCTTTTCAAACTGCTGAGCATATTTCTTGTAAAGGCAGGAAATGCAACTAGTGTTTGTTTCTAGCATGGCTTCTGTTTTGAGATTTCTTCTTTGTAGAAGAAATGTGTTGCCCAGCTGTCTAGGATCCCAATCAGGATATCGTTTCAGCATGAAATATATTATAAGAATGATTTTAGCTGATTATAAACTAGAATGAATATGAGGCTAGGGCTATTTTATCCAAATTTTACCCACAGAGGGGGCACTCTGATTCAGTTAAATGGAAATAATATAAATAAATGAGGTAAAGTTTAGTTCTGTGTTTGCCCAGAAAAGAGAGTAATTGTGAAAGACAAAGAATTGCATTAGTGAACAAGCAGAGCTGTGGAGATTCTCAGTTACAGAGATTCTTAGAAACAAGAGTCATGTGGCAATTGGCCAAAAGTATCGCAATCAACATTTAACAGACTGGTTCAACCCAAGTTGAATTGCTGGAGAATTGAATGCTTTCCAGTTTTAATACTTCTACCTGCAACACCCACACACATTGTTCAACAAATATTAATTAAAAACTCCCTGTATGAGGAACTCCTTGTATGAAAACACCAAGGCTAGAACTGGTTAATGGGAAAAGATACAAAGATGATTCAAGTCCTACCTTCTCAGAGATTTGTGAAAGAGAGAGACATTTCAGCCAGTATCCTATTTTTTGATTCCAAGACTTACAAATTTTAATGTTTCTGAAATACAATCACTGAGTACATTTGATTATATCCTTTCCAAAAGTTGGCATTAAATCTATGGGTCTTATAATAGATGGAATTTTAAAAGTTAGAAGTGAATGTACTACTGTAAATTCAGCTACCCAGTGTAAGGGGAACAGAAAAGAAATCTGACTGGAGGATTCTTGAATGAAATTACTATAATCTGGGCCCTGACAAAAAAAAAAAAAAAAAAGAAGAAATCTTCCAGACTGGAAGCTTGTGTATGTGGGATGGGAAGGAAGAGAGGAGGATATTGAAAGTAAAGGGAAGAGCATATGCAAAGACATTAAAAAACACAACAGTATGTAAATGTGGGAGTACAGTTTATATATTAAATAGATGTATAATGAAAAACATTCAGAGGACCTGAAGCCAGCTATTATAGAAGCTAAGTGGGAAGCTAGAGTACAAGGATTTGGAGTTCTTTTGAAGACACTATTGACTGTTTTTAAGTGAAAGGAAAACTAATCTAAGTCTGTCACATTCCTAAGGCAGTGCCACAAATGCTATCCAATTCAATTCTCCCAAATGTTTCCAAGGCATCCTCTCACTGTTTTTCCTGATAGGTAACAGAGGCACAGGGAGGTTAAGATGCCAAGGATACGAGGAGTAAGTCTATGTTATACCCTATCTGTATGATTTTAAAATCTAAAAACCTAGGAGTTGTGTATAACACGAACTTAAGATGTTTTGGTCTTCGTTTTTCGTTTGCTATTTTTTTTTGTTTTTCTAATTAACATATTTTTTTAAAGAGCAGTTTAAAGTTTACAGAAAAATTGAGTAGAAAGTATAGAGGATTACCATATATCTCTTCACCCTTCCAAAAGTTTTCTCTATTAATAACATCTTGTATTAATGGGATAGATTGTTACAATTGATAAGCCAACTTCGATGCCTTAACTAAATATTATGATTTACACAAGGATTCACTCTTTGCATTGCATTTTATGGGTTTTAACAAATATGTAATGACATGTACGCATAATTTGAGCATCATACAGAAATGTTTGACTGCCCACAAAATCCCCCGTGCTCATCTATTCATCTCTCCCTTTCCCCCAAACCTCTCCCGCTGCTTCCACTGATCTTTTACTGTCTGTAGTTTTCCTTCTCCCAGAATGTTATATTGTTGGAATCACACATTTTCACACTGGTTTCTTTTACTCAGCAATATGCATTTAAATTCCTCTAAGTCTTTTCATGGCTTGAAAGCTCATTTCTTTTTATCTCTGAATAATATTCCATTGTATGGATGTATTATGGTTTGTTTGTCCTTGCACCTATTGAAGGATATCTTAGTTGCATTCTCATTTTGCCAATTATGAACAAAGCTGCTGTAGATATTTGTGTGTAGGTTTTTGTGTGTACATGAGTTTTTAACCTCATTTGGGTAAGTATCAAGAAGTACTCGATCATACAATAAGAATACGATTATTTTCATAAGAAACTGCCAAATCGTCTTCCAAAGTGACTGAATCATTTTGCATTTCCACCAGCAATGAAGAAGAGTCCTTTTGCTCCACATCTTTGCCTGCATTTGGAATTGTTGGTATTTTAGCCATTCTAACAGGTGTGTAATGGCATCTCATTGCTTTAATTTACAACTCTTTGATGGCATATACACTTTCTAATTTATTTTTTTGTTACCTATTATGTTTTTCTAATATCCATTATTTTGACTTTTACATTTTCCATCATTCATTCTTTCATTTATCAACATATAGTAAGTGTCCATTATAAGCCAGTAACGTTTTTTGAATCTGGGTTATTTTTCTTTCTTTTACTTTTTCTGTTCTTTCCTCCATTTTTACTTTAACATGTTCCCTTCATTATTTATTTTACATAAACTATTAATTTGTCCCTCTATATATTCTATTCATTTCTAGATAAACTGGTTGGTTATCCTTTATTTTTCTGATAATATTTTTTTAATTTCTTCCACTCTTTTTCTCCTGTTAGTTTTATTATTATTTATTCATAGTACCTGCAGCACAGAGTCTGAAATATTGTTAGATATGAAACTGTTGAAATAAATGTCTGAAGTGGAAATCACCTACCTTGGTTGATGATAAATCTTAACTTTTGTATTGTTGCCAGATTGCCACTAACTCGATATATTCCATCAACATCTAGACCTGAAAACAAAAGGGCATATTTTATATTGGCACATGTAAGAACTGAGATGGTAAAATTAAAAAAAAAAAAAGAAAAAAAAACTATGAAAACAAGAATAACATCAAATATCTCTTCTCAGAGAAAAGTAATTTCTACATTCTAAACTATGCAATCTTCAACATTTTAATCCCAATAAAGTAATCATGGTATTCCGTTATAATTAAAATTATCATCATAAATTTGAGCCTAATTAAGGCACAAAGGAGCAGTAGGCAGAATGGGATTACATTGTATATTTAAAATTCATTTCCAGTGAAAAAATAGGAATCAAACTGGATGGTGGGAGGAACATCCAGGCATTTGTATATTATTGCCCTTTTTTTTACAAAGTAAAATAACTCAACACATTTGTGAGACATTTGCTACTGGCCTGACTTACTGTCTCCCTGCCTTTCTGTCTCTCTTCTTTCCTCCCTCTTCTCCCCCCAGCTCCTTTTCTTCTCTCCATTTCTATTCTATTCTATTCTACTTTATTCTATTCTTGTTTTTCTGTGATCTCTATAGAATAACATATTTTGGTCTGATTAATTGAAACTAAAGCATAAAAATTATATTACAGATATAATGCTAGTATATTATAGGTAATGGGGTGCATCACTTTGGAGAGAAAAATAATCTTTGGCAAAATGGTAAAACGAGTTTCAGATTATTTCAGAACTGGTCATCTGTAATTTAAAATAACTTATCCTGGAATTGAATTTCAATAATCATTCACTTGTTTTCCACACATCTATTTATGGAATCTAGTCATTTTCATGACCACATTATGAGGACAATGAAGAAACAGGAAAATGAAAAGGGAAACACTTAGTCAAAAACTATAGTACCTAAAAATGCTGACAACATAATTGTAATGTCAAAAGTGCATATTCTCTGGGCACTCAGAGAGACCTAGGTGAGATTGCCAGCAGATGCAGAGGTCTTATCGCAACAGTTGCTCTATGGAGGTGATACAGCATCATGGATATCCATTGTAATTCACAGTAGTATTAAATATATTGGTAGAAATTATTGCCATAATATAACAGAATAAAGGCTTTCCAAAGCTCTTTACTGACATAAAATTAGCTCATTTATTGCTTTACCATCTTTACATTTTTATACACTTTATATTAGGAACCATTCTGCCATTATGGAAAATATTTCACTGGGAGGTTATGGTAGAATAACATAACTTATAACATTGGTAATAATAGCACAATTTAGGACAATCATTCACTATAGTTTTCACTCTTCCATGTAATAAAATATAGGGTAACTTGAGATAATGGCAATAAAATGCAATAGCTATTAACACATGTATTAATTCATGTGAGTTTATGGTTTTAGAATAATCTAGGAAATTACAGAGACTCTGTCTCTTCCTGAGAACTATAAATTGTAAGGAACTGGGTGAAGCTGGATACCAGTTAGCCAGTGGTGAAAGTTTGTAAGACATATATATTTGTAAAAATTAAATATATTTTTTCCTTGTGATGCACAAAATACCTCCATTAAGCTAAGTCTACTCCAGTTTGTTTGTTTTAAAGTACAATTTCTGCTTGACAGCTTAAATGTGATAATAGTCCTAATTAAAATTTTTCTAATATTTAATTCTTAGCTTTAGTATTGGTCCATTTTGGTCTTAAGTTCACGTACTTACACCCAGAATGATAAAAGAGTAATTTATAAAAAACTTATTAATCAGTTTTTTTTTTCATTTGTCATTAGATGCTGTTTGGTACTTAGTTTTAACCTATGAAATTTTAAATAAGGTGATAGATTTTAAAATGTTAAAAATTGTACATTCAGGTGTGTCTTTCTCAAAGTTTTCTTTCTTAATTTTTTGAACATACAGCTACTGAGGAAATTATTTTAAAATTCTTCTCTAAAATCACCCTCAGAGGCCCTAAAGTGTTTACACAAAAATGTTCATGATGATATGCTTGGGACTTTTGAGGAGAGTTTTCGATTTGGAAGTAGACAAATGTCATCAGAACCATGAGTGGTGAATAAAGTCACTTTGATGCCTGCCACCACAAACAAAGTTTTATCAAATGAATGTGGCTCTGATTTTTTCCCATGGATTATCAATTGATTTTAAGGAATTTAGAGAAAAAGAATATTTTAGAAAATAGAAACATCAATGGAATACATGGGTCTTGGTTCTGTAAATGAGAAATTCTAATATGCTTTTTAAAGAATCAATTGAATCATCCTATTTGCAATAATGATTAAAGATGAAATATGACTATTACAATAAAAATGAGAATGTATATTTTTAAAAATTAAGTTTTTTTTGCTAATTAGCTAGACGCTTATCAGAGGTTGATTATAAATAAAATTATTTGAACCTCAAAATTTAACTGCAAATAAGGGACTTAATCCTCACTGCATTTTTTTTTTATTTTTTAATGCTCACTTGAATATGCCTACTTCTCTATACATGGTGTAAATTCAAGTGCATGTCTATTTTGAAGTTAGCACTCTTCCTTTTCAAATATTATTATACATGCTATTGGAATGCATAGAGTTGTAAACTGGTTTTTAACTGCTGAAATTTCGTGTATTCAAAACTTTCTTTTTCTCTTAGAGTTATAATGTAAGAAGTGCTTTCCTTTCTCTTCCATAAATTTCTGTAACATTTATTTTTAAGTCCAGTCATCAAAACCATTTGAAAAAGCAGTATGGATTGGACATATTACATATGAGCAATTGGAAAGCAGTATATCATTTAAAGAAAGCAGCCTCATCCTAAAGTAATCATGCAACTTTCTTTTGGCATAAAAGGAGAGCGCACGGTTGATGGAGACAGGGAGGATAAATCAGAGCTGCACCACCACTGGGGCTGTAGACCTGAGTCACAGCAGAGAAACTGCTTTGTGGCTGAAGATAGAAACCAGAAAGAAAAAAGGAGTAAAACAAAACATATTAGATGCAATATGAATCTATTTTGACACAACTTCCAAGCTCTTCAGATTCAAAGATATCAACACTATATATCTTGTGAACGATAATGATCTCTGACATTAGTGGCTCCTGCTTTGAATGGCTCATGCTTTCCGGCTATCATACTTTTTAAATTACATAAATAGAGTTAAAATGACAAAGCACATATTAAAAAGGAGGGTATTACATTTTGCAAAATAATCTGGAACATATCAGTGAATTTTAACAGTTATAAATTATATAGGTCCAGTCTTGAAGTTGATTAGCATTCCCCAGAATGGCTCACAGAACGGCAAACCTGAAGTCCTAGGACTATTACGTAAATTACAATTATTCACGTGCCATCCTCCTTTTACTCCAAGAACTTTGAAAGTTATGCCAAACCAAACCAATGTAAATTGGTGGATTTGGACATCCTTTTCAAGACATTATTCTTGCTGGATTGCAAACTACTTATTTTGGAAATATAATTAGACTTTGTATGATTTTTAAATGAGCAATGTCTTCAAGGTAACTTTTTTGTGCTTTGGAGAAGGTTGGTCAAAAATCGCTTAGAGAGGTACCCCTTTCAAGAAAATAACATGACTGTAAATGCAGACAAGAATTTTGCCTGTTATGCTAAAAATACTTTGGGAACATGATAAAACTAAGTCATTTTTCTTTTTAAAATCAGACTGGCATTAACAGTAGCAGCAAACAATTCTCTGAAGAAATCCACATTCACTGAAATATCGTTTATTTGTTCATCATCAGCTGACCTTATATTTCAAAATAGTGTTTACTGTTGGCAGAAATCTCTGGGTATTGCTGTAGGGGATTTTTAAAAGTCTTCCCACCCCCTCCCCCATTTATTCTGAAGAAGCTTAGAGTAGGATAGACACACAATTAGGAGTTATCAGACCAAATGGTGGGTCTAAGCTCAGTGGAAAGAATGCAGCTGTCATGAGTAATTCCCACCATAAATCTTAGCCACTTTGTAAAAAGAAATCTAAGACCAACACTCTGTCCAGAGTTGACTGGCTTATCTGCCAAAATATGGCAGTTTTTGACAATGCAGATGAGTCTGTTAAAAATACTCAAAAACTGGTTTAGGTAGCATTTTTGGTAGCCCGAATGATGGACAAACCACACAGATGTGGAGTTTGAGCCTGGGTGAGTGGTGTGCCCCCCCCAAAGCCTGCTTGTTTTTCTGATCCATAACAAAATGCATCTGATCCTCTGCAGTCTGCAAATGTGGGTTGGGAATTTTGCACAAACAGTCCCTCTCCTGAGATTTACAGCACTTCCTAATTCCTAGGAGGCCAGAGCTACCACAAAAAAAAGTCATTCTTGCAATACTTTGCACTTCTGGCTTCTCCCTACAGCAAAAACCTTTGAGCACAGAAACACTCAGATTACCTTCAGTCTCTGCACATTTCTCTCTCGGTCCTTCCAAAGTTCTACTTGGGTTCTGAGCTAAGCATGAGAAGTTCTGGTGCCATTCAGACCTATCCCTCCTCAAGTTGAAATGTTTCCAACATTGTTTTTCTAGCTTATTTGTTCACACACTTTAAATTCAATGACTGAGAGTACAGGATATAATTTAAAACTTTAATCTATCTTTCAACTCAGTGGCTGGTGTTTATTTTGTACCCACCTGCCATCTTTATTCAATTATTGTTAATTTCTTATGAGATGCCCATCTTGCAATAGCCTTGCTATTTTCTAAAAATGATTCTCTTAGGAAATGGCAGAATTTTGATTTTCAAACATGAATAATTTTATTCTACAGGGTAACTATATAACTTCATAAAAAACATTCTAAAATATATATGCAGGGTTTTTTTTTGGCTATACTTCTATGGTTAAAAAATAAAAAACAAAATTAAATCATTAGAACAATATACAGTCAGAACTAAGTACAGTAGGTGCCCCAACATGCTTTCTGAAGATAGTCATTGTTAACAGTTCTATTTTAGGCCAGGTTCAGTGGCTCATACCTATAATCTCAACACTTTGGGAGGCCAAGGCAGGAGGATCACTAGAGGCCAGGAATCCAAGACCAGCCTGGGCTGCATAGTGAAATGCTATCTTCACAAAATAATTTTAAAAATTAGCCTGGCTTGGTGGCATACGCCTGTGGTCCCAGCTACTTAGGAAGCTGAGGTAGGAGAATCACTTGAATCCAGAAGTTGAGGCAGCAGTGGGCCTTGATCATAACACTGCACTCCAGCCTGGGAAACAGAGTGAGGTCCCGTCTCAAAAAGAAAAGTCCTATTTTCATTCTTTTTGTTACTTAAGGTTAATATGTCATATTTCTGCTTATTAATTTATTAACTTTGAATGTGATTTATTGACCTCTCAGAATATAAAGAGCTTAGTGCATTCATAGTTCCTACCATTTGTCTATATGCCCTTTCTCTTCATTGATTTGCCTATTTCTATATCTTAATGTATCAAATTATTTCTGAGCTATGAAAGATAAAGTAGTATATTTATTCTTACTTCTTCTCTCCACCACTTCCCAGTTTTATTCTTTATGCTTTTATTGTTTATATTCTTAAAAGTTGGGGCGTTTTGTTTTTTATAACTGTTTTGTGACTTATGTATGGGTTAATATTAGTCACCATTTTTTTTTTTTTTTTTTGAGACGGAGTTTCGCTCTTGTTACCCAGGCTACCATTTTTAAAAAGGGAGTGTGATTGGGTTTAACATTAACATTCAGTTTCACAAAGGAGATCCCCCGAGTGTTAAGACTTAATGTGTCCTCGTCTTCCTTTCTAGGTTTCTTCATTTCTTCAAATTAAGTGCTGCCCAGTAAAAGTTTCTGCAATGACAGAAATGTTCTATGCCTTTGCTGTCCAAACCAGCATTCACTGGCCACATAGGACTGGCTACCGAGAACATTAACCACTTGAAATGTGGTTAATACAACTGAGGGACTGAATTTTATTTTATTTAGCTTTGAGTAACTTAACCACATGTGGTGGCTGGTAATGACCGTTTTAGACAGCATGGCTCTAGGTCAGCAACTACCCTCCTTTTCTTGTATTCCATTATTATTCTTTCTTGGATTGAATTTTAAGAGTTTCTTGATTCATAAAAGTAAGTAATCAGTAATTTTTCTTATTTTACCCATCTCAATGACTATTTTCTTTTCCTTCCCAATTGATTGTTGATTTGAATATTTATTTCAGTTTCATAATCTTTTACATTTTTAACTTTGAAAAGTAAATGTTCCATTGTCTTCTAGCATCCCTGCTGTTAAGTCTGATGTCAAATTGATTCTTGACGCTTTGCAGGTAAATTGTTTTTGCTCCCAGGGATTTAAAAAAAAAAATCCCTTTAAACTTGTAGCAGCAAAATGTCACTCATATGTGCTCCCCATCTGGGCCTTTTCATTTGGAAAACATTGTCTTACATTATTTATTTAATATTGTTTTCCCTCTATTATCTCTCTTCTGTATCTAGAATTTATTTAAGATGGATGTTGTTCAAATATTGGATTACCCTTGAGACTGAATTAATTAAAATAAACAGTGGTCATGGGTACCTATGTATGTGTCCAGATCTTTCCCTCTGCCAGCAACTTGTCCAATCTTAAATGGGAATGGTGCATGGGGGTGTCTTGCAGGATAAATGGGTGGTGAGCAGACAACAGGCCAGGAGTTCTCCCCAGTTATCAAAGTCAGGAAGACTTAACTTGGTATGTAGTGGATTTTACCTATTTTGCTCCTGGGGAAAGGTATATCGATACTTTCTTCTCAGATGCCAGTAACTTTTCTGTTTGTACGGAACTTGCTCTGAGGCTCAAGTACCTGCTGTAGGTGCTTCCTTGGTGCAGGATAAAGAGAAGCCCAGCTCTCACAGCCACCAGATCCTATTGTTTAATACATTACTTTCTTCACTGCCTTCTGGACAATTTCTGTTCTTTTTATTTGTTGACTCCAAGTTTGGTTATTTTCTGGGACATCCCTGGAATGAACTGTGCCTAATTGTGGTATCTGGAAATGGTGTTTCTCCTGTTCTCATTTCTCCACTTGTTTCTGTCCATCTGCTTTTTCTCTTCCTGGAATTTCTATTTCTCATCTGCTGATGGCACCTTTTCTGTTTTTAGCACCATTATCAGTTTTTTCCCTTTTAAAACACATATTTTCTACTATTTCATAGGGTTTTTTTTTTTTTTTGGAAAGAGAATCAATATTTTTTTTCAGTCTGCCAAGTTGAATGTGAGGCCTACATAGTTTTTCATAAAAACAGAAATTTCAGAGTGAAAACAGAAGTTTCATTAGTTTATGAAGATACTATTTAATTTTCATTATTGGTACATGGGAAATAAATGGTAATAGGTTAAGCTATGAATATTTAAAACAGTCATTATGTGACTCTAATTCTAATGTTGGAAGAATAGGTTGATACAGGGTGAGTTTCAGTGTATCTCTCATTTCATTTGTCTTACTCCTGTCCTTTTCTGTGTTTATAGAAATTTCTATTATCACTTATGCATTTTCCAGTTCTCCTTTTATTACTAAGATTGTTTTAGTTTTCTCTTCCATTTCTTTCACGACCCTTTTCAATTTTTATTTCATTTTGGATTTTTGTTCTACCTTCCTCATATCTCTGCTATAAATGCTTGCTTCATAGACACAATTATTGCAACAAGTTTTTCTTTTAATGTCATCACAAAATACCTTCATTTTTTCCTTCATTATTTTTTTTATTTGCTTTTGGTTATCATTATATAGATTTTTGGCTCATTTTTAATTATTCATTTCTGAAAAAAATATTTTTCATCTCTTAGGTATTTCTAGGGGATTCATATGGAAAATAAGAATTTTTATTCTCTTAAGAAATGGAAGAGATAAATAGTTGTTGCTAATTTTTCTTTAATGTTAGACTAAAAAGAGGTCACTAAGAAAAGGATTTTTTTTCTGAGAAAATAAATGGCTTAGAACCTATGATAGTAAAAAATGAATAATTATTTAAAAATGTTTATATAGCCAGTGTTTGAGCTACGGTCAAATTCCAGATTTAAATTAAATACCTTGAAAGAGCACATAATAAAGGGAATACACACACACACACACACACACACACACACACTAGTGGTACTAAGAAAAAAAGGTGGTATCAAGTAGACTCTTGAATCAGAAAGAATGCTTTTCAAGAACTTTTCATTGAACACTTGGGAAATTGGGTTCATTTTCAAATGCTTCACCCCCACTTCCTTCCTTTGCCCCTGTTACTTCAACCTGTTATTAGGAAATAAGATTGTTGTGTTCTCGACAAAAATATTTATCATTAATATTAGTCCTATTTGCTCTTCTGCCCAGTTCTGAACTCTTAACAAGCCTTGTCCTATTTGGACACCTGGGAAGACAGGTGCTCCGATATTGCTCCGGCATGAAATTCGGGAGAAGAAAAGAACTAAATACCCTGAGCGTTGAGTGTGTTACTAGTTTGGTTTTCTTAGTGGTTCTGCATTGTAGCATTTATGCCTTGAAAAGTTCTGTAACAATAGAGTTCAGCGACTGAGTAGGGGGTTTGATGAGGGGAGGTGTGGGTAGGAGAGTGGTCAGCTATCTTGCTTTTTACTATTATTAGATATTCTTGTATAGAGACACAGGGTTGGATTCAGTCTTAGAAAACAATTTGTTGCATTACTTTTCTAGTTTCCTCATCTTTTTCATTCTTTTTAAGTAGGATATTGGACATTCCAATAAGAAGAGAATTTCACTGACTTCTTCAAATGTTACCAAAAAGAAAAAAGAAGAAAAAGAAAAAACAAACAAGTCATCCCTCCCCAGTGTGGATACAGGGTCAAAACACTGGCATTCCTCATTATTAGAATTTTCCCCTTACATTTATACTTAGTTCTTGCCACATTATCTCACCAATTTTCTTATAATTGGAGATGCTTATCCATATCATTGGAATCTGGAAGTGTAGACAGTAGCATACTTTAAAAAATCTTATTTCCTGGTTTGCTGTGATTCTTTTTATAGATCAAACATGTTTGTGTGTATAGTCTCTATACATCTAATTTAACTCCCACCTTTAAAATAATTTCTTTTAACTTCAGGATTACCAAATGGTAAGTCAATCAGGGAAAAGACAAGGGGAAAAAGTTTCAATGTGGCTAATGTGATATAGATTGTGAAGCCATTTATGCACCTTGCTTAATACCTGGTAAACATGAAGCAATAGTTGGACAATAGTGTCCTATCTGTGACTCCTCATTTTCTGCACATTGATTCTTACATATCTCTCTAAGCTCAGCTAAGAATTTGAGGCCTAACTGCATGAAACCTGCAGGATAGTAGACGTAAATATGATTTACAGATGTATGCCAGCCTGCCAGCCTTAGGATCATTTGGAAATCGCTGAAGATAAGAAAGATATCAGCAAGATTCTGAGTTTGCTTGTGAGATTTCTCTAGAAAAGAACTTAGCATCGATGGTCGGATCAGACCAAAGATGACAAATTGAAATGATTTCTGGAGAGTGGGAAACAAGGCACCTATAAACAGTCATTACTAAATTATTTTACATGTTTTTTATTTTAAATCTTAGTCTTAAAGACAAATTTTAGTTAATAATTCTGGTTATCATTAAGTGAGAGCTGTTGCCTTCAGTGAAAACTTAGTGTATCTGGAAGATATTGAAGTTGGAGGTTGTATTTGGTTTATCTCATCTCATTTTCTGCATTTCTTTTGTGCTGCAGTTCCACTGTTATGCTGTGATCATGCTGATGTAAATAAATCATTCATTTGGTAGTATGACTTGCTTAGTTGTGTTTGATTAAAATAAATAGAAGTAATAAGAACAATGGATCTAATTTGGTCTACCATTATCATCTGGTAGTTTATAAGCCAATACACCAGCATAACCTGAAGTCTACAAAGCCACAGCAGGTTTGAATAAAGAAAACCAGCTTCCTGGAGATGCTATTCCTAAGGAAAGCTTGGAGTCTCAGGAGGAATAATCTGTACCCTGTGCCCATGTACACTTTTTTTTCTTTTAAAAATTTTAGCAAGAGACTATTTCATAAGTAAAAAAAAAAACACACAATAAAAGGCTCACCAACACAAACAAGAAGAAAACTGAAAAATGGCTCTTTCTGGGATGAAGTCAGCAGAGTTATATAAAGTGTAGCCTTTGATCCCACCATACTTGAAATAGATATTGATTTAAAATTCATATATTTGCCATCATTCTTTTCAATCCCTCTACTCATATTTTTTTTAAACATCTAAACAAAGTGACCTCATTGTTTTCCATTGGATTTTTTTTTTAAACATTGGCTGGGATGATTGAGATTCAGGAATGTGGGAAAATGGATTCCCAAACCACGTCCCTCCGCTTTCATTCTGAACTGTAATTTTTGGCTTGGCTTGAATCACAGTCATCACATTTCAGCCTGACTCTCTCTGTAAAGTGATCTTTCTTAAACATTTCTCTCACTCATCAAGGGATCAGAAACAAAGCTGTTCTAGCCTTTCAGCAAAACACTTACAGGCAGCTTTTACGAAGAAGTCGCAAGAGCTAAATTTCCTCTAAAATTGTTTGAAAAGCGAACATTTTCAGTGCCTCATTGTCCTTTTTGTGAATCTTGTCATCTGTGTGCCATGAGCTCCAGCAGCTATTTTAATCTGTTTTTGTTTGCAATCCCTTTGGTGTTCACCCAAGGAAATGCAGGTGATTCTAATTAACTTACTGCTGAAGATGCAGGAAAAAAATATCTCAATTGTGATGTAGCAAATTATATACTTAAAACCTTTCTTCTATTATTTATAACATATTATTAATGAAAATGATTATAAAAATATTTATCGCCTAATTCATTGCTGTTCACTTTTTAAAAATCAATAGGGATTATGGCACAAGAAAAAGCCACACACATACACAGACACAATACAGACCCCAAGAATGCTTGCCAACTTATTTAACAAGAGTAGCAACTTAAAAATAACATTATTTTTACTTTGTGCAACATAGTTTAATATCTGAAATGACCCTGTTCCAATAAAAATCTATTGAAATACTCTCAGGCCTAACTCTGCCCTGAAGGTAAAAGTGATTAATTGAAAGATTTTGGCAGATCTCTGCTCACCACCAGGGCAGTTTAATTTAGAACACATTCAACCATTTCTCAGTGTCTCTGTGTTGGTGGAGCATAACTTTTGATCTTCTTTGGGGAGGTGCCTCTAATTCAGACCCTTTGGCTCACCACTTCCTGGAGGGTTTTGATGGCTTGCCTCTGCTAAGCATTCAGGTGAGAGAGAGCCCTTCCCTGGCCACTGCCTCTAAAGTGAGTTCATAAAAGCAAATTCCAGACACAAAGACAAGATATTCCACAAACCCATTTAAGTACACCAACCATCAGCAAAGTTGGTTGGTATAGTTAAATTAGTTTGTGGAATATCTTATCTTTGTGCCTGGAATTTAGATCTCCTGCTTAGATCACAGATAAAATACTTCTTTTCAGCTTCTTGCTGACTTTCCAAATTTCTGAGAAATTATAATGTCACTAGCCTTTTTCCCAGGCAAAGAAGAAGGTGCTCCTAACCATGACAGTGGATGAAGCTGAGACATTCGAGCTTCCTGTTCTCGGGAGACACAAATAGGATGACTGTTTTCTTTTGAGAATACAGGAGAAATTACCTAGTGGATATCATTAATACTTCTGCTAAACAGAAAGATGGGACTAGTACATTTCTCCCTGCTTGGCAGATGGACCTGTGTTAAACTGTGATTAAATGGAAGAACAGATAAATTCTAAGATCTTCTGGGGCCCTTGAATTGGTGAATTCCAACTTTCCATGCAATTTGACAGATATTGTGTAGGCACCTATTATGTACCAAAAGTGTGCTAGGGATTGGGGGTACAGCAACAAACACTGCCAGATGTTATTAAGCCATAATATGCACTAAAATGTGAGAACATATATTCTCCGTGAGGTGGATTATAAAAATGATTATGTTTTTAAATCATTTTACATATTTCCCAACTCTTTTATAAGTGTATATATGCTTATATGTATACGTGTGTGTAGTATATACATATATATTACTCTTGTGAACAAATATTAATGACATTATGAAAACATGCCATAGATTAAAATTCTTTGATAATATATACTTATGAGTTTATGTTCCCACAGATTGATCTACTTGAAAAAATGTTGGAAGATTATCATAAATCTATTCTGTATCATTGAATGCTGTATTTTGTATCTCTAATTTAGCTGAAAGATGGTTTAAGACTCTTGAAATAAGGTTTAAAATCTTCATGAGACACACAGTAGAAATTTCAAAATTAAGTATTTCAGAAACTATTTCTTATTTGGGAAATCACTTCCAGATTTGGTGATATAAACATAAGGTATCAGAATAGAGCTGAAAAGACAAGAACATTTTCCCTACTTAGACGCTCCACCTTTCCCTGGACAATTTATACCACCGACTTTTGTGATTTGGGGACTCGTACAAAAAGAAATGTATAAGCAAAAGCCAAGAGGTAGCAATAAAGTTGCCTTTCTGACTTTCTATTATTATACAAGAAAGATTAGGCTTCTAGTGGTCTAGGAGAGCCTTAACTTCTCAGCTTCATTCTGTACTACATGAGGGCTGTTAACCATCTAGCAAAGAACTATACACCCTCTGATTACTCAAAACACTTTGTTGACTTAAAAAAGGCATTCCAATACCAATTGTTCCCTTATTTAAACTCATCTAGCACTAGTGTAATACAAACCAGATTTTCAGCTTCTGGGTGATTTTGTCACATAGGTCTACATTGAAAGACTTGTTGAAATAAGTGGGTATATGCATGTATATATACATATATATTTATATATATTTAATATCTCTCATTTCATTCTGATCTATTGTCATGGAAAGAAAGTATATTAAACTAACTTGTGCCAAAAAAAATAGACAAATGAGATCACATCAAACTAGAAAGCTTCTGCACAGCAAAGGAAACAATCAACAGAGTGGAGAGACAACCCGCAGAACAGGAGAAATTATTTTCAAACTATACATTTGACAGGAGGTTAATATCAGAATTTGTAACATACTCAAACAACTAAATATCAAACAAATGACCAAAAAACAGGCAACCTTAGCCCAAGTTTAAAATGAGCAAACCACTAAATAGGTATTTCTCAAAAAAGAGACACACAAATGGCCAATAGGTAAATGGGAAAATGATCAGCATCACTAATCATCAGATAAATGCAAATCAAAACAATAATGAAATATCACTTTATCTCTGAGAAAATGGCTATTATTAAAAAGACAAAAGATAAGTGTTGGCAAGGAGGTGGAGAAAGGGAACCCTTTTACATCATTGGTGGGAATGTAAATTAATACAACCATTATGGAAACAAGTATAGAGATTCCTCAAACAATTAAAAATTGAACTACCATAGGATCTAGCAATACCACTCATTGAGTATATATCCAAAGGAAATAAAATCAGTATGACAAAAAAAATCTGTGCTCTTATTTTATTACAGTAATATTTACAATAATCAAGATATGGAATTAACCTAAGTGTTCATCAATAGATGAATGAAGAAAATGACACACACACACACACACACACACACACACACACAGAAATACTATTCAGCCATTAAAAATTCTGCTATTTGTGACAACATGAATGAACTTGGAGGACATTATGCTAAGTGAAATAAACCAAGGAACAGAAAGATACATATTGCATGATCTCACTCATATGTGAAATTCAAAACAGTTGATCTCATAGAAATAGTAGAATGGTGGTTACTAGAGGGTGGGATGATTAGGGGAAATGTTAAGGAGGAGGAAATAAATGTTGGTCAAAGGATATATAAATACCATTAGATATGAGGAATAAATTTTAAGGGATCTATTGAATAGCAAGATGACCACAGTTAATAATAACATATTATATTCCTGAAAAATGTAATGAGAGTGAATGTTAAGTGCTCCCATCTATGATAACTATGTGAGGTAATTTGTTAATTACATAGATTTAACTATTCCACAATGTCTACATACTTTAAATCTTCATGTTGTACATGATAAAAACACACATTATCCACAAAAAACTTAAGATGTTTTATATATAATGCTGTTCATTCATATATTTATGAAATATGTAACCCCATATGTGACTTTCTAAAGAGGTAAGATACCAAGTATAAATACTTTTCATGTTTTCTTTTGTATAAAATGTAAATAAAGGATGACTTAATTTCCTTATTTCCTACAAGGAATGACAGAGTTTGAGTTATGAGAATGTTAGAAAATCCATAATCAGTCACTATAGCTAAATCTTGAAGTGTCATGGAAGGTAGAAATGAAAGATTACCAATTTGAAGAATTGGATTTTATGCCATTGGTTCCCAAGCTAAATTTTAATATTAATTATAGAAGCTATATTTGCAGTTTATTTTCAGAATTTGGGGAAGATAATTCTGTTTTAAAACATTTCTTTCACACAGCCTTGCTCATGCCTAAAATTCTGTAACTAGAATTCATTCCTTTGTCTTGAAATCCTATTGGAGGAATTCACGTAAACCTCACTAGTCATATATGCTTTAGTATGGATTAATTTATTGGATCCTTTACTGGGAGCAGACTTTACCTGAAAGGAAGGCAAGTACAATGAGTTCACTTGTATAAGTTGTGGGAGAGAAAAGGAGGAGAATAAGGAGTCAAATATGATACATAATGGGAGAGGAACAGAAAGGGAGAGTGGGTGCACCATACTGGTTTCAAAGGAACTCAAAAGAGTAGCTGCTATTATCCAAAGTTTCTCCCTTCCTGGGTTATCTGCCATTTCAGACACACCAAGACAGAGGAAAAGGAAGTATTCTTACTGTACTTAAAAATTCGGGGGATAAGAGGCACATTTTCAAATGGGATTAAACACTATTTTTTAACATAATTTATTTTTATAATAATTTTTTACCATAAGGAAATTAGGAATATGGAAACTGTAAAAGTAATCATCTTCAGGGACAACTTGTAAAATAATTTTTCTTTCAGGTGAGTGCAATGCTCTAAACTGTGGTTCCTAAATCCATATAGTTTTTTATTTTTTATTTTTATTTTTTTGGGACCGGGTCAAACTCTGTCACTTAGGCTGGAGTGCAGTGGTGTGATTACAACTCATAACAGCCTCAACCTCTACAGGCTCAGGTGATGATCCTCCCACCTTAGGCTCTCAAGTAGCTGGGACTGCAGGCACAAACCACCATGTCTAGCTTTTTTTTTTTTTTTTTTTTTTTGGTATTTTTTGTAGAGACAGGGTTTCACCATGCTGCTCAGGCTGGTCTCAAACTCCTCAGCTCAAGAGACCTGCCCACCTCAGCCTCCCAAAGTGCTGGGATTACAGGCATGGGCCACTTTGCCTGCACCCATATAGGTCTTTTTTTCTACAGATTGAAATGTTGTGAATATACACAGCATTCTACCATGACATCATGAGATCTCTGAAGCCAGGCTGTCTCCTCTCTGGGTAAAAACTGCAGAGAACACAGTGACTTCTCTCACCACATAACTCTCCTACAGTTTCACCGTAGGTGGCGTCGTCTGTGTATACGTCACTGGCTCTGTATTCGCCAGTTTTCATACTGCTCTAACGAACTGCCTACGACTCACTAAAGTATAACGGAAAGAGGTTTAATGGACTCACAATTCAGCACGGCTTGTGAGGCCTCAGGAAACTCACAGTAATTGTGGAAGGCGAAGGCGAAGTAAGGTACCATCTTCTCAAGGCGGCTGAAAGACGTGCCAGTGAAGGGGAAAGAGCCCTTATAAAGCCATCAGATCTCGTGAGAACTCACTAGCGCAAGAACAGCCTGGGGGAAACCATCCCCATGAGTCAATGATTCAATTACCTCCACCTGGTCTTTCCTTTGACATGTGGAGATTATGGAGCTACAATTCAAGATGAGATTTAGGTGCGGACACAAAGCCTGATGTTATCAGCTCACTGGAGAAATGAGAGGTGTCAGATGGAGCCAGTGATTTATATACAAACAGTACTACAAGTCTTAAGTCTTTCCCAGTAACTCAACCTAAGGCTTATTGGCCTCAGCTGGCAATGCATAGCTTTGAACTTCTATGGCAGACTTATGAGGGCTTAGATTTCCAATTTGCTCCTAAGTTAAAAAAAAAAAAAAAAAAAAAAAAAAAAAAAAAAAAACCTTAATAAAGTCTATTATACCAGAAACAAATGCATTTCTATTAATTCACTGGCCAGAATATCAAAAGAAAGTAATAACCTTATTTCAGTTAAGAGCAAAGTGCTACAATGAAAACCCCTTGAGAGGAGGAGGGTACCAAGCTTAGAAACACAGCATGCTTTTAAAAGTGTCAGTGAGACTCTCTTTTTCCTTTCTTCGTCTTACCAAATGAACCAAAACAAAACCCTCTCTTTTCTGGTGCTTGAACATACTCTACTAGGAGTATATTCTAATAGGAGACAAATTATTGATACCTTTTAATACAGTTATGCTCAAGGTAATACTCAAAAGTATTATAAGGGTATCTAAACATCAAGTTGGGGTATAAATGATCCTCCTGGGGCAGGTGTGCAAGAAGGAGGGTATCAGAGGTCAGATAGGGGCTCAAGATGACACCATGGAATAATGTAACCACACAGTAAAGAAAAAGAAGGAAGGAGGTGAATGTACTGCTCTCCTTCAGATCCCATATATTTCCCCATGAGAAATTAAATGAACAGGCTCGCACATCTTCTCTTGTTTTCAGTGTTTCAGAATTCTTCCAACTTTAACCATGTTACCTGCCAACATTTGTTATAAAATCTTGTCATTAAAATGAAACTAAAAATTTACTATTTTTCAACATTCCACAAGTGAAAAGTATTCCCCCTACCCAACATTCCTTCCCTCAGGGCAGTGATCAGAGATGATTCAGGACTTTGAGTAAAAAGATCTATTTTCATTCTAATGTGTCACTGTGTGTTAGGAATGCTAGACAAGAAGGAACTTCAATCACGTTAAAAAGTGAAGTTGTTGTTCAGAAAACAGTAGCTCTGTACAATCTCCAGTAATTCTAGCTGAGCAGGAACACTAGGATGTGTTTTTGAGTTTGTTTTTTGTTTGGAATTTCGGGGAATTAATTAAAAATGTGTGGAATTTAAAACGTTCTTTTAACCTTCTCTTTTAGCCAAAGCATTGCCCATTTGGTTCATCTATGCTGTATCTTTTTAAATACTGAAAGTCACCATATTCTTGCCTGTAAATATGTGGGAAAATATGGTCAAACTGTATTATTTTAACCTGTGATTCTGCTTAGAGTCCCCAGTAATTGCTTTTGCATGTGGTACTCTAATTACTGGCTGCTCAGGAGCCTACAGTATATCTATAGACCTATTTTAAGTCAAGAAGAGTTGATTTCCAGCATTAAGTCAGTTTAGATCCTAATAACTTTCCCCTTTATGTATCATTTCCACCAGTTTACCTAGCAAGAAAATTGTTTTATCTTCGTTCATCCATAAAACACTTGTGAAAAGAAACCTTACTGGTGGGAAAAGAATTTGAATGGAAAACATGGACATATATATATATCAGACCAAGGATTAAAAGATGAACATTATATGTGAGGAAACATTACAAGAAGCTTTCACTATATTAGTTTTTCCAAGTCAGTGTTCCAAGTCAGTCTTGGATTATGTGTGAAAAGTAAGAACTCTATACTGTAACAGGTGCTGGCAGGAAATTCCCATTAAAGCTTATGGAAGTTATGCCTGTAAAATCTTGGCATCTGAGAAAATTCTCTCATAAGAATGCATTATGCATCAGATATTTTTCTCACTAGAAAAACAATGTGAGAATACAACTACTTAACAATATTCCCAGTCACTATTTCATTAACACCATCCCTTGGTGATGCCATCTTTGGTGACCTTGTCCTATACCGAAAGTACCTATCAGCCTTCATTTCAACATTGTGAACGTGCATTGTCTCCTGTACACAATAGAGATCTTGATATACCATCTGTCTGTCCATTCAAAGCATAAACTTGAAAGTACATTTTTCCCAGTAAAGTCACTGGATTTATACTAATCCATCTGCATTCTGAAGATTGACTCAATATGCAACATGACAAATGTTTATGAGATTTTGCTGGAGTTAAGAATATAGACTATAAAGTATCAGGTAGTAATTAATGTAGGCTTTTATTCCATAGTATTGCTGTGTACGCTGGAAAACACTACCATTATATGTGGCTCATAGTGTGTGCTTAATAAATGTCATCTTTGTTTTCCTTATGTAAATGACACAATATTTGTATATCCACACCTTCAAAGATTTATAATGTAACTCTTTGAATATATTCTGGCCTACCTTTAAGTTAGCAGGTTCTGATCAATTTCAATTTTCTAGCCTATTAATTATAGAGGTTAAAATATTCTTTAATGGAAGTTTGCATGTTGGATACAACTGAAAAAATTCTTTTATCTTACCCTATTAACCTGCTATTTACAAAGAATTTGATTCAAATCCAAGGGTTAATTTGGATTTAAAACACTAATCAAGTTAAGGACAGAGATAAATTTAGATCACAGTAATGCTAGAAAAAAAACACTAAAAATGATTGAGCATTTGCATCTATCCAGATGTATGGATCTGTATCTAGGGTTGTAAGTACACTATGAATTAGACAATACTAGCTTACCTTTTATTGTATTTAAAACTATAAATACTAATGTATATATAACTATAATTATATTTGTATTTATACTTTCAAATATCCTTTTCATATATCCGTAAATATATCTTTGGTAAAATGTCCTCAGTTAGGATATTAAAGCTACCTTTAAGAACAGAACACACACACACACACACACACACACACACACACACACACACACCCAGCACCAACCCAGGCAATATGCCAAAGTGTAGTCTCTGTGAAAAAGGTTTTGCTTCAGGGCAATAGCAAACTAACTCACCACCCTGCTGCACTGTCCACTTTTCACCACATTGTTCTTTGCTGTATCCTTAACTTCCCCTCCTGCAGTGAGGGAACATTTCTTTGGACTGTTTTATTGCCAATACATTTTAACTTTGTATCATGAAATGAAACAAGGGACTGGTTTCATTAGAAGGAGAGGTAAACAGAGCATTAATTAAATTTGCTGATGATACTAAATTGGGAGGAACTGTGGACATCTGTGAGGACAAAAGAATCATACAAATGGACTTAAGGAGTTTAGAAATACGAGCAGGAAATAATAAAATGAGATTCAGCTTTAAATAATGCAAGCTAATACATTTGGGAAAAGATAATCAGAAACATGGCTATTCAGTGGATGGTAGATGCCTGGAAAGTGGTGATGGTGAAAGATACCTAGGGGGTGATAATGGGAAAAATTATACACAAACTTACAAGGAAGTAGGCATGATGCCTGAAGGCTTATATATAAAAGAGCATAATTTTTGAACCACAAAGTGGATAGTGCTATTCTTATGACACTGGTAGGTCTCAAAAGCATCAAATTTGGCTTTAGCTAGTTGAACCTCTCAGGTTTATGAAACAATTTAACATTATTTGTTGAGAGACTGGTTTCTCCCTATTAAAAATGAGAAAGTATGTTTTGTCTGAAACCTGTATTGGACACCTGGGTCATCGCCCTTTTTCCGTCCTGTCCTAAATTATGACAAATATGGTATGTCATACTGGTATAGATATATATCGTGCCCCCTGAAAAAAACCAACAACAAAGAACAAAACCCTTACTTTCACTTTTAAGGTAGTTTCTTTACATTCCAGATAATATGACTTTATATTAAGTTTAAAGAGACATTTAATCACTGTCTCTTCTAGTAGGTCACTGAATCTCCAATCTGTAAGCTTTGTTTCTCTAAGGATAGATGCATGGATGAATGGATAAATAGAAAGATCGGATAATATCTGTCTCTTCATTAATTTAATCATCCATTATGAATTGAGGCCCTATCATATGCCAGGTATAGTGTGCTAAGCAGTATGGGGACAGAAGTGAGCCGGCCATAATTCCTAGATTCAAGGACTCACACTCTAGATGGGGAAACAGACAATGAAACTAGGCATTCTAGTCCCAGACAATAAGGGCTCTATTAGGGAAAGCAAAGCTGTCACTGGAATACTGTGGAGGAAGGGCCCAATGATGTTCAAGAGATCATGGAGGGATGATTATAGATTGAAGCTTGAGAATGTTCCTTGGAGAAGGTGATTCTTGGGATATTCACAAGAGGATAAATGTGAATTTGGCAGATGGACAAAAAGGGAGAAAGAACAGCGTAGGAAAGGAAGAAGCTGTTGGAAAACTTCATGTAGTTGGTATTCCTGGAGCATAGAAAGCAGCTTATAAGGATATGAAGCTGAACAGCAGACAGAGATCATATGCTTATCCTTTTTTATGGGGATAATTAGTGTGGAATTTTGTTTATCCTTATGAGATCAAGGAATCACTGGAGGATTCTAAGAGGGGATAACACAATCTTACTTGTTTTTAAGAGGGATCATTTTGGCAGCATTGAAAAGAGTGGCCTGGGCAGAAATGAGAACAAAGGCGAAGACCTCCTTAGGAGATTTATCTCAAAAGGAAGTATGGAGGCCCAATCATGATCACAGAGGGTGAAAGGAAGACCCAGATTCAAGAAGAAAGTAGAGGTCATGAGACTTGGGGAATGATTCTGTCTGTAATGAGAGAGAAGAATCTAAGATGTCTAACATATTTCTAGGGCGATGGGGAATATAGGTTGTGATGCTATGGACTGAGTTAAGAAATAAAATAGGAGGAACATATTTGTTGGGGAAAATGATGAGTTCAATTTGAAAAGATGAGTTTGAAGGAACCAGAGGAAAATTCAAGAAGAGCTGTTTCTAGACCATGGGTCTGGGTGAAACAAACAGCCTGAGTAATTATTTGCATTTAGGAGCTCTGAAGTTATTGAAGGCATCATTGAAGCTTTAGGTAAGACTGAGATCACCCTGAGAAAAACAGTAGCATGAAATGTCAGAGTCGATAATTAAATTCAGAGGAAATGCATATTTCTTATGCTGTCAAACTCTAGGCCAAACACATGGACTCCAATATTAGACTATGCAATATCAAATACATGGTCAAATGCCTATCCTCAAGACAAAAGGAAGAAAAAAAGCTCACTGTTGTGGTGATAACATCATCTGTTAGGTGTTTCGCTGTTCTGTAGGGAGACAGAGTTAAGTCATCCCAAAGTATCAAAAAATGCAAAATATAGCAAGAACAACATCATTTTAAAGCAGGAAAGACAACAGTCCAATTTTAATGACATTGGTATATTCAAAATCTTTATAGAGCTTTTGATAGCATCAGCGGAGTTTAACATTTTTCTGCTAGGAAGTAAATTTGGAGAAAATGAAATCAATAACCAATAGCAAAATCATGTATTCTGTCTTCATTAACTTCAAATTGATAGATCCTCTGTATTAACCATATATTTCTTATTTTAATACTTTGACAGTTCCTATCATCTCAAAAAAATTATCATCCAAATAAAAATTTCTTGAGAGGTATATGGAAAACAAACAATGAATCAAGAGGGTGATATATTCACAGGGAAGTAAACTAATACAAAACAGCACTAACATGGCATTCCAACTCGAAATTAAAGGAAAAGATGTGGTGCTCAACTTGCTGTGTGGTTATGGGAACTGAGCCTAAGCCTGACCATTCTCAGGCATGTCAATTACAAGTCATAGTTACCATTCAGTTACTTGATTAAAAACAGCAGGCTATTGGAACTGAAACAATGCCTAATGGGATATGACTTCCTCTGATGAAAATGAGTAG
Organism: Saimiri boliviensis; assembly: GCF_048565385.1. Classification (NCBI taxonomy): domain Eukaryota; kingdom Metazoa; phylum Chordata; class Mammalia; order Primates; family Cebidae; genus Saimiri; species Saimiri boliviensis. Next base: position 95,416,974 of record NC_133453.1, read on the forward strand.
AAAATGGATATTTTAGTAGTTGCTGGATAGTTAACTTAAATGGATTAACCAAAAATTGATGAAAATAAAATCGTTAGGAAACCTAACTTCAATTATTTAGCATAGCTAGGTATTGATAGAAAGAATAGTACCGTACTGAACAACATAATATACTCTTATCAGAAATGAATCTGTTTAAACGTTTAAAAAGCAGATTTGCAGACCATGTTATTCTCTGAGCTGCCTTCAACCAACAACTGTTGGTTATTGATCTTTTTATAGTGTCAACCAAATGCACAGGTATCAATGGTGTGCAACTCTCCAATGAGGATTTAAGCATTGTTGAATATAATTTGTCTAATTATACAACATTTATGGACAATTCACTATGTGTTAGGTACCATATGAGAAGTTGGCTTATATATGAAGGAGCACTCAGTGTACTTAATGTAATATTTTAAATATTTTTCTTCCAAAATTTCACCCTAGATCTCAGGGCATTATTATTTTCTTAAAAAAGAGTGTGTATTTACATATTGGGTCTCTGGTCTACTATAACCTCAAGAATTCTTCCAGCATTATCATTTCAGAGCTATTTTGGTTTTGCACAGTTAGCTTTTCTTCTAAAGTGTCCCGCCCTTGATTTTTTCCATTTGATTGTTTTGTTTTTTTTTTTTTTTTGGAACTGAAATAGGAAGTCGCTTAAAAAGTATAAAATCAGGAAAAGAGAGATAAAAGAAGAAAATAAATGATTATTTTGAACCCAAGAAATAGTTTTAACTGTATATAGCCTATTAGTCTTTAAGATAATCTCCCAAGAATTTAGAGGAATCTCCAAGAAATGAGATTTTTAAGGAAATGGGTAAAAAGTTCTAAATATCCTGTACAAGAAAATATGTCATGTTCATTCATACAGAACACAGCAATTATTTCACCTGGAATCTGTGTGTGTCTTTTACCATATATGTGTAGACTGACTAATGCTTAAATTGAACACACAATTTGAAAGTAAAAAAATCCTTGGAAAATGTCATTTTTTTCACGTAAACTTTAAAAAAGAACGTCATTCATTAGGAAACTCACAAAGGATCGAAATATTTGGGTTTCATTTACAGCTTCTTGAATTAATTTGACTTCTCTATTTTCGTTAATTTTTAGGCCCTTGGGAAATGCCTACACAAATATAATGTATAGGTTCTTTTTCTATCAGTAAACAACAAATTATTTCATACAACAGAGTGACACTGTTGTGAAAGTTGATTATTTATTTTTAATCAATCAGTTCACATTATGTGACAAGAATTAAAACATTTGTATTGAAAAGCTACAAATCAGTTTTTGAATGCTAGAGCAACGAAATCTGAAAATCTCTGACTGCCTTATTATTATTATTATTATTATTATTATTATTATTTGCTTCTGCTTTTTGAAAACCTGAAAGCTTTCCAAATGCATGCATTTTTTTTTCCTTCAAATTTTGTAAACATTTGCTTCCAGGCTAAAACATCCTGCCAACTTTCAGCCAAGATTATTTTTATGGTTGAACTATTAACTTCTGCATATAGGGCCTTGTAATGGAAAAACTCCCAGTCCTGGAACACCCATTGTGTAAATGACACCACTATAGGCTATTTGAGAGTATTGCATCTTGGTATGTTGAGGTGTTGCATTATTTAAATTCCCCACCCACAATAAGAAGCTAATTTCCTAGGGTCTTAATTTTGGCTCTGTTCCTTCCAACTGACTCCAAGGGAAAAGTATGTTAAGAACCTAAACCTTACATTGTGGGTGGAGGTTGGAAATTAGACTCCAGGTTGTATCTGGAAAGAGACATTATTTATTCTGATGCATTGTGGATTTTAAAGTGTGGGAATATCCGCTGACTGATTTGACCAGAGCCACATTGCTGTATTTCTTAGATAGCCTCTCTGGTTGTTGAACTGCACATTTATTTCTACATTAACCTCTGTTATGTTTAAGCTTTCTTTTTGATAATAAGACTGTCATGTATTGCTAGACATAAACTCTGTTAAGTGTCACTAATAAATACAGTGAATTAATTAATAACTCGTTCTGCATACAGAGTTTCTGAACATTCAATGCCTGCCGTAAATTGCAAGGTTTAAGTTTCAAGCATTTTCTTGAGCATGAGTAAGTTTCTCTGGAACAGCAAAGCAGGTATCAGGTACTTATGGCCAAAATGGCAACGTGTTCACTAGTTCGTCTTCTCTTTCTTATAGACCTCACAAGCATGTCCTTTAATCCACATTTGTTTTCTTAATTGCAAAATGCAGCTTTTCCCCCGCCTCTCCACCTTGTCATCTCTGATTCCTTTTAGTTGTCTTTTCCTAGTTTCTCTTTTATACTCTTGCTGTCTATTTCCTGTTTATTCTTTTTTGATTTTGTCTTCCCCTCAAGCCCTAAATGTGGCTTTCCTACAGACACAGAGGCCCCAGCATGACTACCCCAAAGAGCCAGTTCCAGCTTGGACCCAGCACAGCACTATGCTGTCAGGAAGGTGGCAGTCTTTGTGGCTGCATTAAAACAAAACAAAACACAAAACACCAAAGCACTAAACTGGTCTTAATTTTAACTCAGAAAAGCCAGGGAGATTCACTGCAAACATTCATGGAGCTTCTTTGAAGATCATCTCCATTGTAAATGCATGCTGATGCCTAACATAAGGCATGAAAAGCAAACACTTAAAAAAAACACACACATAGGTCAGTGCCCTCAGAAACATTTTTGTTCAGTCCACAAATATTCTCCAGGGAAAAAGAAAAAGTGCTTATCTTGTACTCTTGATTTTTTTTTTTTTTTTTTGGAGCATGTAATTTTTATCAGTTTGTTTTGTTTTTGTTACTTTTTTTCACCCACTGCTTATAAAACTAGCAAGCAGAAGTCTCTCTGGAACAAGATAGAATCATAAAAGTTTTCAAGAATCTCGTCACAAACTAAGCAGTACAAATTGCACATTCTTCATGGAAGTATCAGCCTTTAGTGCGTGCCTGGATCCAACTATAATAGATTATCCCAAAGTGGGAAAGAATGAACAGCATAAAATTAGCAGAACTGGGAGCAGAGCTTGTCTAGGGAAGGCAATATGATCTGCAGTTTCGGGGCCTGGATTCAAAGGCAACGGGAAACAACTATGTGAAGTTTTATTTTTGCAAGTAAGCACTCGGTAGGATCTCAAGAGGCAGACTGGTGCACTGGATCAAATAATCAGGAAAATTATATTAACAACTACAATGCTTGCTACAATACTGTACCATTTGTACTGTACAATAGCTGTACTATCATCATGCCTGTTACTTATATAACACATACATTGCATATGCAAATGAAGCATGTATATGGCAAATATTCAGATATTTATTTACACACCATGTTTTGAATTTTTGTGAGTTAGGCAAGTATATTCCTGAGTAGATGTCCAACCACACTTTCTCATCATATTAACACACATATCCAAATAAATATTCACATAATTGGATAGGTTTCATTTATAATGTCACAGGCTGGTTAATCTGATATTCTCTCAAACTTCGCCTAACAGTAGAGGAATTACCAAAGAAGAAACAGTTAAGGTATAATAATAATTTTAGCCATTCTTTTTCCTAGTTGCTATAATCTACCCAAAGATAACTAATTGTTCAAAGTAAACATTCCACTCAGACCACAAAAGGAATCCATTACACAAACATATAATTCACAGTCATTTTTAGTGGGTTGTAAACAGTTTGGAATGAGCATAAAATGGGACAAAAATCAAAGTGAGCATTTTGAAATGAAAAAGTGTTTGCTACAAAAGGTCAGTCCCTTTGCTTGGCAAACTATGTAGAAAAGCCTGGGAAAATGCTGATCACACAAGCAATGAGGGAATTTTAAAGCCAACAGCCTCCTTGTTTCTTTAAACAGACATCGGAACCTATAACTGGATCCTGCCAAACAAACGACAGCAAAAAAAATATAACAGCTGCTAAGAAGTCAAGTTGAGAGATAAAGTTTTTGAGGCTAAGGACCTTCTCAGAAGCAGACTAAAGGTCTTTCTTAAATCTTTAAGCAAGGTTATGGATCCCAGGGTGGCTTTTAGGCACCAAGTCAAATATGTAACTTTGTGTACCATTCCTGTCATAGCATTTCGTGTTCTAGAAAAAAGACAGAAAGGGCAAACTTGTTGATTAGCATCTGCTGAGGCATTCTGCAGAGTTGCTTATACCTGGAATTATCACATTTGAAAAACATGGTTTCATTTTTTTAAGAAAAATGTGGTCAAAAGCATATAATGTAAAATTTATCATCCTAATCCTTTTAAAGTATATAGTTCAGTAATTGTAAGTATATTCACATTGTTACACAATTCATCTCTAGGTACCATTTTAATATTTTAAAATAGTTTGGGTGCATATTAACACCAGAACTGGGAATCATGAAGGAAGTACGAGTTGTTAAGACATATTCCAAATGATGGATACCTATCTAAATTATATTACAGACTTAAAAAAAATCAATCTTATTCCCTTAAAAACAAAAATATCTTCTATCCATAAAAATATGTTTAGGGTAGAAATATGCTCATTTGTCTAGCTAACCCTACTCATATAAAATATATATTTGACTAAATGTGTGTTTGGTGCTATTGGGTAGAATATGCCTGGTTCGCCACTTAAGGCATGTCCTATTAGACCTCACACCAAGGGACTCCTTATACACATTACATAGTCACCATGTATCAAGAAAATAATCTACAAAATAAGGTAAAATTACACATCTCCTAATTATCTTCTTTATAATGAAAATAAAATCAGACAAATACGAGTTCATTTTTCAGGGTTTCTTACATAATTTTTAAGCACACATATTTCCCATTGTTTTTTTTTTTAATTATTTTAATGGTTCTTCTGTCTTGTAGGGTCTGTTCTTTTCTCTCATAGCACTTTTCACGGTTTATGCTAACATACATACCCATGTGTGTCTGTCTGTTTAATGTCTATCTCCTCTTTATTATCAGCTGATAACATGCAGGATGACACACAGTAGGTACTCAATAGCCATTTGGCTTTGACTACTCGATTTAACCACTATTTATTGAGTGCTCACAAGGTATCTCATGCTGTATAAAGCTTCTTTCCAAAAAATGAATCTTCACAAAAGATAGTTACATGCTTTGAATAAAAATAACTGTGAAATAAGGTCTTACTGCTTGTTACACCAGTTTAGAATATATACTTTGTTTAGTTCAGGTCTCCTTGTACCTAACATACACAGGTGATCTTATTTTTAAGTAAGCAATTTCTACACATATACGATGTCATTATAAACTACACAAAGTGTTTTATAACATAGTGAAAATGAACTTCTCACTGCTTATATCTACTGTATGTTACAATGCCTTCCTCTACATCAAACTTTTCCAACCCATGGCCCAGGGGTTTGAATGCAGACCAACATAAATTCATAAGCTTTCTTAAAACATTATGAGATTTTTTTTTGCAATGTTTTTAAAGCTCATTAGCTATTGTTAGCGTTAGTGTATTTTATGTGTGGCCCAAGACAATTCTTCTTCAACTGTGACCCAGGGAAGCAAAAAATTAGAAACCCCTGCTCTACATGCTTGTTTCCTCAAACATCCAAGATAGTGTTAGATGATCTCACACTTTTGGTCATTGTACCCAAGATATGGAGAAAGCATTAGCTGAACAACGTCTTAAAATTTTCACAGAAATGACTTTGAAAAAGAAACATCAGTTGAGTTTTTCATTGGCTAATCATGATTTATCAGATACATGGTCTCCAACTATAAAGGCAAGACAAGTGGGAAGAAATCATTTGAAAGAGCTTTAAAGACTAACATGCTCCTTAACAATTTGTCTTCCATGGATTAAAGACTTAAATGTTAAGACCTGGAACCATAAAAATCCTAGAAGAAAACCTAGGCAATATCATTCAGAACATAGGCACGGGCAAAGACTTCATGACTAAAACATCAAAAGCAATGACAACAAAAGCCAAAATTGACAAATGGGATCTAATTAAACAAAACAGCTTCTGCAAGGCAAAAGAAACTATAATCAGAGTGAGCAGGCAACCTACAGAATGGGAGAAAATTTTTGCAATGTATCCATCTGCAAAGGGCTAATATCCAGAATCTACAAGGAACTTAAACAAATTTACAAGAAAAAACAAACCCCATCAACAAATGGGCAAAGGATATGAACAGACACTTCTCAAAAGAAGACATTTATGCACCCAACAAACATATGAAAAGAAGCTCAACATCACTGGTCATTAGAAAAATGATCATCAAAACCATGTTGAGATAACATCTCATGCCAGTAAAAATGGCAATCATTAAAAGTCAGTAAACAACAGATGCTGGAGAGGTTGTGGAGAAATAGGAACACTTTTACACAGTTGGTGGGAATGCAAATTAGTTCAACCATTGTGGAAGACAGTGTGGCAATTCCTCAAGGATCTAGAACCAGAAATACCATTTGACTCAGCAACCCCATTACAGGGTATATACCCAAAGGATTTTAAATTATTCTACTATAAAAACACATGCACACGTATATTTACTGAAGCACTGTTTACAATAGCAAAGACTTGGAACCAACCCAAATGCCCATCAAAGATAGACTGGATAAAGAAAATGTGGCACATATACACCATGGATACTATGATACTATGTGGCACATATACACCATGGATACACCATGGAGTTACAGTCATAAAAAAGGATGAGTTCATGTCCTTTGCAGGGACATGGCTGAAGCTGGAAACCATTCTCAGCAAAGTAACAGCAGAACAGAAAACCAAACACCGCATGTTCTCACTCATAAGTGGGTGTTGAACAATAAGAACACATGGACACAGGGAGGGGAACATCACACAACGGGACAGGTCAGGAGGTGGGGGGCTGGGGGGGACAGCATTAGGAGAAATACCTAATGTTGATGATGGGTTGATGGGGTGCAGCAAACCACCATAGCACATGTATACCTATGTAACAAACCTGGACATTCTGCACGTGTACCCCAGAACTTAAAGTATAATTAAAAAATAAAAAGCAAAACAAAACAAAACAAAAAACAATTTGTTTTCCAAATTTTGTGTGTGTTTTCAAAGCTCAGCTGACATTGTCAGAAACCACAGAAATGGGCCAAGGTAGGCAGATCACAAGCTCAGGAGTTCGAGACCAGCCTAGCCAATATGGTGAAACTCTATCTCTATTTAAAATACAAAAATTAGTGGGGCATGGCGGCATGTTCCTGTAGTCCCAGCTACTTGGGAGGCTGAGGCAAGGAGAATTGCTTGAACCCAGAAGGCAGAGGTTGCAGTGAACCGAGATTGTGCCATTGCACTCCAGTCTGGGCAACAGAGTGAGACTCCATCCCAAAAAAGAAAAAGGAAACCACAGAAATAAATTTAATCTAGTTATAAGAGTTGATGAGGAGGAGAATGCTCTGGTAATTTAGAGTAATAAAGAGAACCAAATCAAGATAAGAAAACATACTAAGCAAATTATTAGCTAAATTGGTTTATATTCAGTTTATTAACAGATTTTCTTCTAGGCATGTCTAAAATTTAAAATGTAACTAACGTCACCTACCAGGGATGAATAAAGAATCACCTTGTGCCAAGTACTGGGTAGAATTTCCCTGGAGAGACCTACAGAAACGTGAGCAACGTGGTTCTGTTCAATGCAAACAGGTAAGACAAATGACTGATTGAATAAATGAATGAATGGTGAGATCTGCCTTCCTGATAATGTTTCATTTTACATCATCAATCTAATAAGTATTTTTTAAAAATATAGCTACAGTTTATAGATGATTTTTAAAGGAGTAAAAAATAATCATAAGAAAAAAAAAGGAAGGAAACAATCTTTTTTTATAACAGCCAATGTGCCGATATAGTGAGTATCAAGACCATTTCCCTAAGACTGTGAGAGTAAACACACAGTTTTTCATTAAATGTTCCTTTCCCATAACTGGTCCATCAGCATTTCCCATGACTATGCAGTTGAGTATCTTGGCTAGAAGAGGATCTGGCCATTAGAAGGAGGGCTCCAGATATGCTGAGTCCCAGCCGTGCTGAGAGACTTGGCACCTTAATATGCTACTTCCTAATACCAACCCCAGCATAAAATGTCATCAGAAGCCTGCATAAACATTGGACTTAGATTCACATAAATTATTTCTGTCCTGAAATGCTTTATGCCAGAATTTCGTAAAAACAACACTTTGAGTAAATAGAATTGGCGTATAAATATAAGAATATTAATCCAACAAAACGATCATAGAAAATTATAATCAAAAGTACACACTTGTAAATCTTGCAATGATGTGAGAGGTTTATCTTGTGCCTCTTAGTTTTTATTGAATATTTCCATAGAGTTCCTTTAAGCTGACGCTGCCAAAGTGCTTTGAATTATCAGTTGCTTTGTGGAATTGTAGTCTTTGAGTTTCATTAAAATGCTTAGGAATTATTTTAATAATCATATGTGTGATTAGGGCCTGTTTAGTGCTGGATCTACAAATTCATTTTAAGAGTAAACACAGGGACAATGAAATATAATGCTAGATGTGATTGCTCCAGTCAGCAAAAACATTGTCTTATTTTATTAAAAATCACCAACAAAATGCCATGAACAAAAGATACAGTTTCTATGTATAGACATTTTCTACTCTACAATATTATGATATCTGCTCACTGCAAGGCTGTATCTAGCAGAGTTTTTTGTTTTGTCTAGGGACATAAATCGAGAGGTATGGAGCGCTTCTTTACACATGCACACATCTTATTATGTGCTTCCCCAACGTCCTATTTGGATTTTTGGTCTAATGTAACAGTGCTCACACTGTTGGTGCTGAGTATTTATAAGTGGATGAAGATTTCCTGAAAATGATGACAATTTAGCTATCGGAAATAATAACATTATAATATTCTCAGTGATCCATTTGGGCTTTAAGTACTTATTAAATAATATTTATTCCTAAAATATGTACTTATAAAATTAAATGAAATTGCAACTTGCAATAAAAACAGTTTTTCTCTAAACCCTAATTGACTTCATTTCTCGCAGACACCTCTCCTCATGCTCATCCTGCAGTTGCTGTGTTCTACTCTCACTGACGTGTTGATATGCTTTCCCCAAAGTCACTCTCTTTATCCACATTCCCTACCCACTCTTCCCCTTCTTGTTATTCTCTCATTCCCTACTGATAGGGGAATAATAGGATCCCAAGGCTGTCCTTACAGTATAATTAAAGTATGAATTTCCAGGACTTAGAAATTGCAGACCATTTTTATTATGCTTTTATAATAAAGCCAGGTAACATTGAGAGAATTAAAATGGCTTTTTTCTCCTAGCAGATCACTGGGTAAAGATTTTTTCCTCTTGGTTCTATTGTCTTAAGACACTAGGAGCTAGAAATGGGAATAGGTTCACCAATCCTTTTTCTGAAAACACCTCTATCTTTTACATGATATATATCCCCCTAGATCCTGGGAATATGTTGTAAACTTGTAACAGATGGTGATGAAGCCTCGCATTTTTATACAATACATTTTTTAAGATTCTGCATCTACTATATGTATCTTCCAGGAAAAATGACCTTGAATGAATGAAGTCAGAGTTTGAAGGAAAAGCACCCCACAGTTGGAGTGGAGTAGAAATGATGATTCAATTGGGTTTTGTTTTGTTCTCTTTAGTAAGATGAAATAATTTCTGATGAAAAACAGAATGTTGACATAGAGGAATCAAAGGTCATCTTTTGAGGTACGTCTTTTAATTGTTCCTGAAAATCCCAATAGCACATTCAGTACTGAACAGAAACATGTGGAAGGTGGGATATCACTGTCTGCAAGTCGGAATGCTATTTGCTTAACTTGGTTAATGTTGGGGGCTTACCAAAAATTGTTCTGGCACAACGTCTACCAGCATGAATGCTAGGAGGGTTCTAACACTGTGAGTGCTGATATTTTATGAATGTTTTATCACTGGCTTGAAAACAAGAAGTTTGCACTTGAATCAACAGTATGTCAGACAGACAAAATATTAAAAAAAAAAAAAGAACATTAGTGAGAATTACTAATGTCCCTATTGTAAAAACAAACTGAAGTTAATAAGAAAGTTGATCCTCTTAACCGATTAACATAAGTCAAGTTTTAATTGCATGGCTTCTCAGACAAATCAAGTGGCACTGCTAACTTGAGTACTGGTTGTGTAGAGGGTGCAGTAATGGGGGATCTGCTGCACATTCAGTTACCCACCTCTTTTCTCAACAGCTTCAATGCATTGCTTTACAAACCGCGGAACTGTGGAATGTTCACGTTCACACACTGTGTGCAGATGAGAGCCAAAAATTTGATCTGCAAAAGAAACAAAGATGAGCTTCATTAAAATCCAAGCTTGCGTTGTTCTTTAATTTGATTATGTTTCCATATCCATTGCATGCTGAAATCTTCATCTTGCATAGGAATTGATTTTTTGCTTTATTTTCAAAGTGTCTGTGGCAGATGTATGAAGACCACAACTCCCTCCTTTATGCAATAGGACCCTGGCCCCAGAGTGAGAAAACTAACACTCAGCCATCGATTAGGCAGGGATGACTGTAAGTTATAGTCTCTCTGGGCCTTAACTTTGTTGTCTAAAAAGGAATGACAAGGAATTAAGAAAACTTCTGCAAAATAATTAATCTTAGTGTCTTTGGTATACTGTTTTAGAAGAAGTTAACCATTTAATGGTTATAAAAATTACAATGTTATCAGTATATTTAGGACATTCATTCTGCAACTCAATGGTATTTGAGGAGGCAAGTTCTAGGGGACTTGCTTGAAAGTGAATTACTTAGCAGTTCTCCTGCCTTGAATGTCTTTCCTCTTCTCAAATCTATTATCTTTCCTTTAGGGCTCAGCTGAGGCCACACTTTCTCCACTAACTCCTTCTTATCTCAGCTTTGGGTCTTCTGTGACATCAGTTATTAGGAATATCAGATCCTCAGGATGTTAATAGAGGATTCAGGAAAAAGGACCCTTGAACAAAGTGATTTAGTGTCATTAGGTTCTGCAAAGTCAGACAGGTTTCTTCAATGTGCATTTATTTTTGGAGTCTGTGAAATGCCGACGTGTGCTGTGAATCTCCACGAGGAATGGAGGATGCATTATCTCCCAAGCTTATTTGAGCAACATTTTTTTTTATTTCAAAGAGCATGTCTCCAGACTAGTGTTTCTGAGAACACCCACTGTGAAATCCTAGCCAAGCCCTCTGATTTGCAATGTGATTTGCACTACCTTGCATTGTGTATTTATATTTGTAATATATGGAATATGCTCTCTCAAAGCAGATTCTGAGTGTCTGCATCATCTATGTCTTCACCAGTGCTTAGCACAGACTCTGGCCTGCGGTAGTCACAGATAGACATTTGTTTTTTATAATTGTAGTATAATATACATAACATAGAATTGATGATTTTCACCATTTTAAGTGTACCATTCCATGGCATTAAGTACATTCACAATGTTGTGCAACCCTGACCATCATCTCTTTCCAGGTTTTGCTATTGAGATAGCATCAATGCTTATTATTGATAATGAAACAAATATTTAGTGGGTTCAAGGGCTTCCCATTTCACTCAGAATGAAATAAAAGTCTCTACTGTGACTTACAAGGTATTATAGAATCTGATCTCCCCTAATTAGTGGATTTTGAGTTTTCTCTCCCCATCTTTAAATTTGCAACAGCCCTGAATTGCTCTTTCTCATTACTGCCAAGCACTCTTCAGCCGCAGGGACTTTGCATTTTCTTCTTCATGGAACTCCATTGCCTCAGGTCTCTGATCAAATGGTATCTTCTTATTTTAGCCTTTCCTGCCATCCTTTTAAAAAATGGCTCCACTTCCTCACATTCTTTATGCCACTTTCCCAGCCTTACTTTTCTTAGAGCACATATCTCCACTTGACATATGAGACTGATATGCTTTCTGCTTAGTTGTTTCTCTTGCTTAGAATGCAAAACCCAGGAGAGCAGAAGTCATATCTCAACCATTTATTATTGGATCCCCAGTACCTAAACAGTGTTTGGCACATAGTAGAAGTTCAATAAACATTTGTAGAATGACGGACTGCAAGACATCATCTTTACCATCAGTGGAGGTAGTCAATAATTTTTTAAAGTATTTGTAAAATTAGATAGAATAATATATAATGCAGCATAATGTTCAGTGATATACTCAAAATGGAGTGTAGTGAGACTTCAAGGAATCATAATTTTAATTTATTTCTTAGAAAAATGTAATGGCTTGAATTGGTGACAACCCAGCATGGAGGGAACAATTAAGGCTAAAACACTATTAATAACATACTCCAATATGGAAAAGTATATTTTTATCCAAGGAACAGAAAGAAGCTCAAAACACATGAATATAGTATAGAGAAGTGAGAAATAATCATGGGTATTTGCTTTGAACACTTTGGTCAAGTAACAATGACTTGTTCAAAACACTTGTAACCACTCTAAGAAAGAACAACATAAAATATTTAGGAAAAAATAACCCAGTATATCAGACCAAATGACTCACATTGTCTAGAGATTACAGTCAGGAGGAAGAATTGCTATAAAGTAAAAAAAACCCAGTAATGGATTTTATTATTCAAATCAATTCCACAAATATTTATTATCTTCTATCTTCACAGCAATGAGGGTAGGCATATTGAGTTGAAAAACAATATCAGGAAGTTTGTAATATTGTAGGGGCTAATCAAAGTATTCAAAGAATATACAAAAAAAGAATAGCAGATATCATAAAAGGTATTGAATGCTAAGAAAGATGTCCTTTAGTATAAGGTCTTTTTGTGTCATTTAGTGCAGATGTGGTATGTGGTATGTGTATGTTGTATGACAGAGAGTGGGAAAGAGAGAGTTGTGTCTGGCGAAATTGTTTTGGTTTGGTTTGGTTTGTTTTTGCTAGGTGGATATAAGAAGATACAGGTAGGAGCATTCCAGGGCATTTGCTCTTTTATTCATTTAGTTATTTCCTAAAGAACAGCTTGAGTGGCTACACTGTGTTTAGGGCTAGGAAAGGCACTGGTAATGTAACAACCAAGACTCATTCCCTATTTTCTGAAAGCTTTGCCTAGTAGGGCAGTATATAAGTAACAGTTAAGAACATTTTATCATGAGAAAACTGCTCTAACTGGGGAAGTGCAGAGGCAACATGGGAGCATGTGGTGGGGCAGCAGACCAGCCTTGGGTGCTTCCCTTCTCTCAGAGATAAGTAAAGACAAGTAAAAGAGGGAACAAAGAGCATTTTGGGAAAATGAAAGGAAGTAAACAAATGCATGAATGATGGGAAGAATGATAGGAACACTGGAGTATGCTGAGGAAAACATTCACTCTTATTTAGAGAAATCTTGATATATTCAGTTATAAAAGAGATGGTGGTTGCATTATAAAGAATCTTAAATTATGCCAGGTAGGTTAAATTATTTGAGAGTGTGCAGATACCATTGATTTTCTACATATAAATAATTCCTCTCCTACCTTCTTTCTTGTTTTTAGAAGCCACTCATATGACAGAACCTGAAAATCATCTCTATTGATTTCTACCTGCCTTGCAGCTTTGGGCGATTAGATAGCTCTGATCAATGAAATGTCCAGGAAAGTGACTCAGGACCATAAGGGAAGAGATTTTTCCCCCTAATGAAAGGAAAGGGACATATAAGGAGTCTTTTTTCCTTATTTTTGTCCACCTTTGAATATAATTTTTCAATGATGTGATGCTTGGAACTATTGCAGCAATCTTATCATCATGAGACAATGAATGCTAAGAACATCCGCTAATGTATTAAACAACAAAAACTCGAGACTCTGATGACATTGCTAAGCTTTTAAACCAACACAAAACACTTTCTCTAGACTTATTTTCATATGAAATAACATAAGTTATTGTAAACTGGGTATTCTATTATCTGCAGCCAAAAGCATATGATATGACATTAGAAAGTGATTGTGGTTTTTGAGTATAGTGGGCATTATAAACAGACTCTGCTTGACAAGGTTTACTTGGTAGCACTTTGTAAAGAAAATGGAGGGGGTATAATACAGTGGGGAAGATGAGGCACAAGGAGATTTTAAAACTAATGTGATTGCCTAGGAAAGATGTTATGAGGACCAGAATCTGGATAAAGGTGTGATAAATGGAATCATTGTGCACAATCCTTCTTGTCTTCTCTGAATTTGATGTATACATTCACCTCCTTTGCCATGGGAACATGGCACTGGTACCATCCACTAGAGTGGGCAATGTTTATTTCCCCCATTTCTTTGATATTGGGTTTGGCCTAATGTCTTCTTTGGAATAATGTAATGTGAGTGGAAACACATCAGTTCCAGACCGAGACCTTAACATGCATTGCAGATTTCTACTCATCTTCTCGCTTCTCTGCTATTGCCAAAGAAGAGCTTCCCTGGGAAGCTGCTGCACCTTCAGCCTGGAAGCCAGAATAAATACATATGGCACAGAACTGAGGCTAACCCTTAGTGAAGAAACAAGTCCAGTCAGACCTGCAGCTTAAAGCAGAGCGGCCCAGTCAAGCCTGCAACACAGACACATGAGAAATAGATGCTCCTTGTTATATTGCCACTGAGATTTTATGTTTGTTTGTCATGTAGCAATAGCTTACTCATATAGGTGGTGATGAGTCCAGGTTTTTGGTGAAATATGATCTAAGCTATGCTGTGAGAATGAAAACAAAGAGGGTTGGCAGGACATGGGAACTAAAACTGGAGAGTGAACAAAATAGAAAAAACTTCTAAATTTGCTATGGATGTGGAGTTATGCCTTCAGTTTAATTTCAGTGCTAAGGAGGAGTCTCAAAGAAAATTAGTTTTCACCTTAAAATTTAAACTATTTAGGGCTTGTCAAATTTTATGGCACCTCTTCTGCACTCTCTCCAGATTAATCCAATTCTATCCAATTCCATTCAGTTACTATTTAGTGAGCACCTACCCTGTGCTCCATGCTGTAAAGAGTGCAAAGATTGCTTTATTCATTTGGTAACTATTTCATGCAGGCTATAAGCCAGACACTGTGTGCCGGCCTGAAAATGTAATGATGTGCCATCTCCTACAGTTTAGGGGGACAAAGTAACTCTCACAAGCAGCTACAATATAATGTGAACAATGCTATTACAGTTATGTGTAAAAATAATAGTGAGGATTTATTGTACACTACACTAAGCCAAGCAGGGCTCAACGTACTTTATATATCCTAACATTTAATTCTCTCATGTACCCACAACCCTTTGAGAGTAGATACTATTATTATCTTCATTTTACAGAAAAGGGAACTAAGGCCCAGAGATATTGAGTCATTTGTGCAAGGTCACAGAGCATGAGGCTCTTGGAGGAGGAAGGATGAGGACTGAACTAAGAAAATAAACCTGACATGACAAGAAGGGGTGATTCAGTGGGATTTGGCAAGTGGGTGCATGAGGTGAGCCAATCCACCAGGTAAAAGTGACTTCCAAGCTCCTTGCTTGGTTGGAGAAGACAGAGATGCAGTTACTTGAGAGTCTTGAGAATAGAAATGGAATTTAGGTATTAAGAAAAGCATTCAAAAGGCAGCAGAATGGTAATGGGAGATAACGATGAAAGTCCTTGCTGAATTTGGCAATTTGAGGATATGAGTGACCTTAAGAAAAATGGTTTCAGTAGAAGAGTGAAACTGAAAAGCAGACAGCAAATAGACCTCACTTTTAAGAACTTCAGAGGTGAAAAGTCTAGCATATGGGCACTAATTAGTTATAAGGGGAGATAGGACCTGGAGAAGGATTTTGAGTTGGGGTGGATAGGAGAGAATTTCAACTACAGGGTATTTTTTATTGTCAGGGAGCTGGGTGAGGTGCACTGCTGACTATTTTTAGTGGTTATAATGCTGGAAGTGGGGGAGGTACATTACTGCCACTTACTGGGTGGTCCAGGCAAGTGCAGCCAGTCCCTCACAAAGAAAAACTATCCCTCCCTCCTGAACTACCTACCATTGGTGTTTTGGTGAGTAAAAAGCCTAGGCATCTCGAATTTCATTAGATAGAGGGCAGATGTTTGCTTTCACCAGTTACTATGAAAGCCAAAACTTCTCTTCTCACTTATAGCCTCTCATGAAACTTGCTGTACTCACCCAAGAAGGTGGGGCTCTGGAATACAAGAACATAGTACCCCAGGTGAACTTGGTTATATCAGAGGTCACCACATGGCCCAAGCTGGACCAAAGCAATGCTCTTCCTACAAAATTTAGAATTTGGATACTGAGAGACAAAGGTGGTTGTTTCTAGGGATGTGAACTCTAGGCTGCCTACACTTAAACCTGGGGGCTGGGACAGCCATTTGGGACGATGCTAATGTGCCACAGATGAGTGGACACTGGAACTAGTTTGCAGGGAGAGGCAAATGGAACGGATCCACCTCAGCTCCTGGCTTTCCAGAGCCTACTCCCTCCAGGCACTCTGTATCCTTACCATGGCACTTGGCATACCATGTCATGAGCTCTGTGAACACCATGAGATGCCCTCCCGTCCATTTCAATAGAACTCTTGAGTAAATTTCTGTTTATTGCAACCAAATACACTTGGCAAAAAATACGGATGTAACATTGGCCAAACATTTCAAGAAAGGGATTATGGTTACAGTAGGACAAAGTTTGGTAAAACAGCTCAGTGGGATCCACTGCTTACAGATGACACTGGCTCGGAAAAGTATAGAAGATATCAATTGGTTTTGCGGGTCTTGTGTCTCTTCTTCTATCCTCTGGCAAGAACACCCTGATATTCCCTTAGGGATGATACCTTTCTCATTTTGCTGCCATTTGTATTGGGTAGTGATGACTCCACCCCTTCTATCTCCAGTGACGAACATGCATTTTATCTTCTTGGCCACAGTAACTGGTTCAGGTATGAACATGTGGCCCAAGTGGATCCTGTCAAGTAAATCCTGAGACTTTTCCTGATGTTACCGGAAAAGAAGAATCCTCTTCTTATGAGGGATGTTTAACTATGCAGATATGAGTCTGAGAGTCTAGAGGCTATGCTGCCACCTCTAGAGAGACATACTACATAATCAAATTGGTAGAGTGGAAAACAGGGCTGAGTAGACAAATATTTGATAGCATTTTGAACTTCTAGATTCAGCCATGCCTGAAGCTATCCCTGTCCCTTGGACTCTTCAATTGAGTAACTCAGTAAATTCCATTCTGACTTTTACAGTTTGGACAAGTTTCTATCACGCACAATGGAAAGAATCTTGACTACAACATTACCCTTTGACAGACAATGAATTAAATAATTGAGAAGAGAAGATAATGCACACAAGATGGCTTTGCAAAGTAAAAAGTGATGTCCAAAAAACCAAAAGAAATCACAGAGGTTTAACTACAAAGTTTTTGTTGAAATTTAAGTGCTGTTGTAGGATTGCTCTCCATTTATAAATCTAACACACCTAGAAACTTAATTTGATACACCAAGGAGGATGATTCAATGATAGAAATGTATTTGAACCACGGAAACTTCTATCTTAAAAGAGATATGAAAAAGAAGGAGAGACAGAGAAGGCATTCTGTTTTCCAAGCAAGCATTAATGAACTTTGTTCCCTAAATGTCCATGTCTCTTGTCCAGGCGCAACATTCAGGATTTTCTACTCTTCTCTTGATTCTCCTCTTCATTCCAAAAAAAAAAAAAAAAAAAAAAAAAAGGAACAATTCCAGAACCCCAAGGAGCCCCTGACTTCCCACCTATACTCCCATCTGTGTGCTCACTGGTAATCCCTCCTTCCTCTCCTAACAACCATAAAATATATATATATCTGAATATGATAAATTATATAATTATATATTATGTATATAAATATATTAAATACACAACTTTATATATATATATATATATATATATATATATATATATATATATACATATTCTAGAAAACACCTCTTGTTAGGGGTACCAATATTTTTGAAATCTTCTGCAAACGCCTGTGACCTTGGCCAGTGTGGTCATTACATCTTCATCCCACATTCTAGCACTTATAACCAGGGGTGACAGGATATACACTGATTGGAGAAAATTCACTTTCTGCAGTTTTTCTTTGAAAGCATCTTTTGGTGAGAAAAATAAAGAGACCTTCCACATGACTGCCCTTCTAAATCATGTTGTTTACGTAATGAATTAGTGTTTAACTGGAGAATGGTGGTTTTTAATCTTTAAGCTCTCAAACTTTTGACCGATTTAGTTATTTCATCAGCATAACCAGGTTAAGTCTTCCAGATTACAAATTAGTTTCATTCTTTCTCATCCCTGCTATATGTTTTTTGACAAATTATGGAAAGAACACCCAGTAATGTGATCTCTGTCAGTTAGATTCCAAATGAATCAAAACTATGAGGATAACTGCTCAATAGAGGCAGTTAAATGTTCAAATAATGTGACGCTGTTATCATCATTTACGCAAGAGACAGTCTCCACGGGCTTTTCAAAATGATGTGATTCTGTTTTCAGGAGAGAGGGCCACTGCAGCAATTCTAGTAAACTTTAAAAAGGAAGAATAAAGCACCTAGAAGGACACACACACGAGGAATACAGAGGGAAGCAGAAAACAATAATGGCAGCCCAAATGGTTCAGTTTCAAAAACAAATCAGACAATTATTGTGGTAATGAGATAATATGCGTCAAGGTTTCTGGCTGCAAACAAAAGAAAAACACAACAATGCTGTGGCTGTATTAAGCAAAGGAAAGTTTATTTGAATGATGTTGAGGGGTGGATTGACATCTATTTCCCACCACATTAGATGGGTGAGAAATTCACTGAATTTATGAGGGGCTAGGGGATCAGTCTTACAGATATTTAGAAATCAAGATGCTCAGTGAAGCCATGAAATGGAAGAAGGAGAAGAATCAACTGTCTTCTAACTCTGGTAGCTGGGTCAGGGTGCTCATTTCATGGCCACCACCAGCACCAGCACTGTCATAGTAAGTGCCAATCATCAATTGCTCTAGACTGGAGGTTTCTCTAGATGATGCTTCATTGATCAGGATAATGTTGTAAAAATGATGGGCGAGGAGAGGAAAAATATAGCCCTTGTAGTTTCCATAATAGTTGGCATTCATTAGAATAGGTGGCAAAATTAGAAATTTTCTCCCACAAAAATGCCACACATGTGGGCAGATTATTTCCTAATAAGTTGCTTTAATGGAAAGGTAGTGGATACTAGAAGATGAAATACTATTCAAAACATGGGTTATTTCAGCAATTTAATAATTCTATCTTTTGATTTTGAACTATAAGTGACATTTGTTTTTCCTTTTGAGAATTGGTTTCCAGCCCAAAACTTTTAGATTGTTTATCGAAGCATGCTGTTTCTACTCTCATCTTTTATATTTTCTCAGTTCTGTTCCCACCATCTTTTCTTTTCCTTTAAAATACTCAAACATGAGCCCCATATCATGTAACTTTCTCAAAACTTTACTGAGAATGTTTGGAGAAATGATGACTTCAGTAAGTACTATAGTTTATGGAATGGCCTACGTTTTTGAATTAAGACACAAAAAAATACGCCTAATGCTAAAACACTACTGAGTTATATTATAAGTGCCTCAGGAGGTACTGTGTTAACTTATGATGCTTTGGGGCTTCGATTAAAATTATTGGTTGCTGCTTTATGTTATATCAATATCAAAAATTGGGGTGATTCTCTGCTGAATCTACGACATACAGGGAAAGTAAACCTCTCTCATTGCCTTGTTTACTTACGATTTTTTTTCTCTTATAAGAGGCAAGTACAAGAAAAAGCTTAATTACTTTAACTTCTGAGTAGTTTGGAATCTAAATAAATAGGAGTTACCAAATATATGCACTTCTGTGAATAGTTTTCCCCCACATGTTTATTCATATTTTTGCATCTCATCAAACCTAACAGATTCTAAAGTCTCTAGTGATAACGACAATATCTGCTATGGATAGTCTAGCCTGAAGGAGAGGATCTCCCTGAACAAGGACAGCTGAGCTGCTGTAGTTTTCAACTGAAGCTGGACATTTGGCTGCAGGGGTAGCACCCTTTGACCAAGGCTGACCAATGATGAGTTTCAGGAATGGGCCTGACAGAAGAGCAAATTTCTTCCCAGACCTTTCTATTTTTTCTCTTTATTCCCTTTTCAGGCTTCCAGCAGTCTTCAATTTTCACAGTTTCACTCTCAACCCTAAACAGTACTTCTGTGAAGTACCCTTTGGCTCCCTCTTCTCAGTTCCTAAATTCACCTGAAAATGGATGTCTACCCAATTTTGGTCTGACTAGTGCAATAGACATTTTGGTGAATATATCATCCGGGGAGAGATTTGCATCTTAAAGAGTTATTAACCCACATGGGACAGTCAGCATGATTTTTTTCTAAATTTGTCTACTCAAGCCAAGAACTTTGTCAATTCTTTGTACCTAACTCTCCCACCCTCAGTTTATCACCGCACACACACACACACATGCAGACACACACACACACGCATCAGCAAACAGAATTACAACAGCATAGAGAGTGGTTTGACCAAGTGAATCCTTTATGCATTTTTGTATTTATCCATTGAAACTAACCATCTGGGAGTATTTTTCAATGCCTACTGGGGATGGAGTAGTGAAAAGAACACACTCTGTCTTCACACAGTCTATATGTAAATGGGGAAAACAAACATGAAAACACATTAACATATAATGTAATGTCAGATGGTGATAAGTGCTATGGAAAAAAAATGAAGCAAGGCAGAGAGACAGAGAGGTATCGGTGTTGCCAGGGAAGGCATCTCAGGCAGTGGCATCTGAGCAGAAATCAAATGAGTCACTGACTGAACCACATAAATACCAGGGGAGCAGCAAGTGTATAAAGCTGCTGGTGTAAGCCTCCTTCCTTAAAGGAGGAGCAGGAAGGCCTGGGTGGTTGGCGTGGGGTGAACAAGAGGGACAATAGCTGAGGAAAAAACATAAAAGTAGCCTCAGGGACAAAGCTGGCAGGACCCTATAGGTAACAGGAAGGACATACATTAGATAAGAATGACTTTCTTCTAAGTAATTGACGATTGTGGAAGAGGAGAGTGACGCTGTATGATTTACATTTATCAACGATCCTTCTAATTGCAGTGTGAAGCCTAGATTTAAGGGGGTTAAGATGAGAAGTAAGTAGGAAGTCTAGTCAGGGGGGTCGTGAAATATAGGAAGAAATGATGGTGCTTGTATAAGAATGGAAATAGCTAAAAGTGGTTAAAGTTAGAACATGTTTCAAAGGTGGGATCTGCAGATGAAGGAGGAGACAGAGTAGACAGTGCAGGTGATCCCATGAGGCACATGGCGGTGGTATTTTCTGAGATAGAGAACACATGGGATCTGAAGAATCAAGGATTACTCTAGATAAAGCTGAGACGTCTACCAAGCATCCCAAAAGATGTGACATCAATATTGAATATGCAAGTCTGAAGTTTGAGACTGATGTTTTAAGTTTGGAAAGCATCAGCCTCTAGATGGAATTTGAGGCTGCATGAATGGGGTATTTCAACTCTGAATGTGTAGTGTCCAATGATCTGAGAATAAGAATGAAAAGAGAAAAGAAGTCCAAGACCTTAATATAGGGGTAACCCAACATTCTGAAGATGGGGAGAAGAGCAGAATCCACCAAAGGGGCACTCACTGACATGACAGTTTCAATAGGAAGGAATAAGACACTGTAAATAATTAATAACTCTAAAACCACTGCAAGATTCCATGTCCAGCTTCATCTCCTTCCTTTTTTCTTTCTAGCTAATGACTTCCCTGGAAGTATGGAGCTCAGTAAAATGGTATCTGGTCTACTAGATACAGCTAACAGTTTAGTTGGAAGATATTGAAATAATAAAATAATAGCTTTGGGATAAAGAGAAGGTGAGACTAATTGAAAATGATGAAGAAAGGGATAGCTTTGTGGCACTGGTAACTGAGTTGGAAGAGTAAAAATGATTACAAGCTTGATGTGCTAAGTTGAAGAAGCTACAAAATGATATTCAAGGTGAACAAAGCTTTACATGGTAGAAAAAGATGAATGCAATTTTTTTTCTACTTGTATTTATATTTATTGCATTTATTATATTACATGCCTTCTGGCTGCCTAATGAGTGCATAAATGAATGAATGAATAGATAAAAAGATAAATAAGAGAAAAATTTACAAAAGAAAATGATTTGTTTTGATATTGAAACGGCTTACTAATTATAAAGAATATATTTATTTTTTAAGGCAATATACCCTAATATTTTTTTTCTAACAGACCACAGTAGGACAGAAAAATTAGCCTAATATTTTCTCTCTGGGTTATAGTCCAAGAAACTATTTGTATCTAAAGATTGCAATATAATCACTTGAGTGTAAGAGAAATACGTTTTCGTTCAATTTGCTTTCATGTATTTTGAATAATTAACATGGCCCACTTTTGTTTAGCTACATGTTGACATACATGGTGGATTGCTATTTTCTGCTTTTCACTTGCCTATCTCCATCTCATTATAACTACTGTGGGGTGGGGCAGGAAAGGAAGGGAAAGGTAACACAATTCAAATATGTTAAGTTTCACTACCTTCTTTCATATTTGTATGCTCTTTACATACCTTGAATCGAAAACTGTCCATGAAATTCACATGCTCAATTACGAAACTTACTATAATTAATCCGAAGTTAAAACTTATCAATTAGCTTGTCACTTACTTGACTAAGTAGAAACTTTATTAGGGGATTAAAACTACTGTGAAATTATTAATTGCATTTGTTTGAGTGACAAGTCTGAGGAGAAAATTTGATACACAGAAATTTTTCAGGCAATTAAAAATACTAAATGATTATCTCTTAAGCACAACTTATATAGACTAAAGCTGGAAGTGTCATTCAGTGACTGAGAATAGTTGAAAGATTCTTTTTGGGTGGAGAAAGTGTAGAAATTTTGACTCATTTTCGATTAAAGTAAAACCTAGGAAAGAAGACTGTACTTTTCCTAATATCAGCATAGATTTGTTAGAATCTCAGGTGGTACAACTTCAATTTATTTGCATGAATGCATAGCTCAATAAGAAAAGACTCAAATTTAGTTGGAGTAAAACTGCTTAATGATTTCAAATATGACTTTAATATATTAATATAACAGGTTTGAATATCGATAATGGAGTCTCTTTCATTTGGGTCTTAAGGGTGTTCTCAAAGCCACTAATGCTGAGTGCTAGGTACACACTGAAGTACCTAAGAGAAAAGCACTTTAGGTTAAAAGCACTTTCTCTCTCAGCCTCGGGTTAAAAGCTATTTCAGGATTCTGTTAAAGGCATTCTTTAGTCCTCAGCTTCAGCTTAAAAGTGGCTTTGATGAAAAGTGCTTTGAGGCAGGTAAAGGATTTTTTCATAAACCATATTAAGACCCAGGGAGTCGTGTGGTTCTGTGGAAGGGCTGGCTAGTTCCATGGAGGTGTCATGTAAGCTCTGCTCAGGAATGCCCGTTCCCCATGGGCTGTTCTGAGCAATGCAGCCCGCTAGTTATTCCATGCAAAGAAATTGAAAAACATTTCCAGGAATGTAATTGGAGAGAGGTCGTTATGAGCCCAAATTAGTAGGCCATGATGCACACATTTCTGAAAACATTTTGTCTAATTTGGTTTTCCAGTCAAACACAGTGTAAGTTTCTCATTTTCCAGCTTCTACTGCAGAAAGTGACAATGTAACATCATTTCTAAAACACCTTATCCTGTCCCAAAGTTGTCCACCAAATTGAATCAATAGGTATCATGTTGTAAGATTGTTTTGTACATTGTTCATTTTCTGGGTTTGCTGCATGCTTGACAGTTATGTTTCCAGCTACTGGGACCTCTCATGAAGGGAGGAGACATAAAGAAGGAACCGAGTATCTCAGTCGGATCTGCTGACTGAATTGGTAAAATGATGTTCGCCACCCTGGAGGCTTACTTGCAAGAGTCGATATGAGTTGGTAAAAGACTGTCAGGAGAAATCGTGAGCTTGTGAAGGTCAATGGGAGTTCTGAGATGTGGCAATGCACTCTGGCTAAGTACCAGGGACTAGGTCTAACTTCTGTTGAGGAAAGAGCCTCAGACACAATGGAAAGAAGCTATTTTCTCACCTTGTGAGATTCAAAGACTAAGAGTTGTTGCTTCAGGCCTTAAAAAATCAGGTGTACCATAGAGGTGGGGTGGGGAGAACAGCAGCCTTTTGTTTCCTTTGGAGACAAAGTGGACCAGAAATTCAGTGGGATCCAGAGGGATGGAGAACGTTCTGGCACATGGAAAGTTTTGCAGGATAGGAGCCCTGGACAGTACCTAGGCAGGGAAGCAGGTAACTCTCAGCAGGTGCTGGCTGCACAGCCGACGTGAGGTGCCTTCTTCAGGCAGCTTATGGATAGTGAGGGTATAAAAGAGAAAGAAACAAGAGAGAAGAACATGAAGGGGCAGAAGACAGTATTCATCAAATTGTGCAACACACTTCAGGGACTGCTTTGAATAGCTCGGGAGACCTGAGAGACAGACAAATAGCACAGGAAGAGTCTTGGTTGGCCCTGTCTTTCACTGTTGTGATTACACAGGACGGAGCCATGACTTGGGACATTTGAACCTTAAGGTCAGTGTTACTTCATTCATACCTACAGCTGCAGGGACCTTGGCCGTTGGGATTACACAGGAATTAAGTCAAAGTAGATATTAAGTACCAATTCTATAATATAGCCTTCTAGTGTGTCTCCCAGTGGAGCCACGTTTTGGGGGTATGGAGGTGATTTTCTTGAGGCAGAATATTTTCTCCCAAGTAGTGCTGGAGTGTCTAATGTTAACGGAGGGAATCACAACTTATACGTCTTTATAGACCCAGTGCCCAGCCTGTGGCTTGCCACATGGTAGGTCCTCAATAAATGTGTGCCAAATAAGAAAAGCAAATAACAAGTATTAAATGAATAACGAAATTGCCTGTAAAATAGAACACAAACTCCTAAGCCTGAAATTGTGCAAAACACTTGCCACAGACACTTTTGGTCGAATTCTCTACATTTCATCTAAGTCACTGTTCCCCAGGCTTTCCTACAATTGCGCACCTCAAACGTCCGACCTATTTTTCTACAAGTCCAAGGCTCTAATTCAAGGCTCAGTTTAAAGACCATAAAATGAGGAAAGCATTAATCTTTCTCACACTTTTCCATTTGTAATTTCCCCAAATTTGTGACCTAAATACCCCTTAAAGGATTTGACATCTGATATATGACACCATATTTTTTGTACATTTATCTTCCTTACACCCTGGGGACTTTGCTTTACGTCGCTTTGTATCCTCCTCAGAATATAGTGACTCAGAGAATACATGTCAGTAGGCAATATGAATAACAATCACAATTGTAGCATAAAGAAATGCGAGCATAGCTCTTCACCCTCATCATTGGATAGTGCCTGAAAAAGCTATAGTTATAGTACAGGCAAGCAGTGTTCAAAATG
This sequence comes from Saimiri boliviensis, assembly GCF_048565385.1. Classification (NCBI taxonomy): domain Eukaryota; kingdom Metazoa; phylum Chordata; class Mammalia; order Primates; family Cebidae; genus Saimiri; species Saimiri boliviensis. The sequence goes on from NC_133453.1 coordinate 95,442,485, forward strand.
TTAACTGCATTTTAATGCAGTGTCACAGAAAGATCACACATTATCTGTTTTGCAATTTTCAGAATACGTTATTCACAGTAAGGCAAAGGACTGGCATGAAAAACTAAGTAGAATTAGGAGCAGAGTATAAACATTAATAGCTGTTGTTTGCTACACTACTTGTTCCTTATAAAACATCACCAATCCTGAGAGGTATTAGCTGGAGAGTGTAAAATTTCATCATCTTGCCCAAATTCACAAAACAAGTAAGCAGCAGAGCCAAATCTACTTCAAAATTTGGTAACCTTTATGACTCTGTAATACACTGTTTTCCTGAATAAATAAAATACTTACAGCTATTTAAAATAGCACAGGAAGTCTTGGTTGACCCTGTCTTTCACTGCAACCTATGTTTTCCCATCATACACACTCAAGCACAAAAAGGAAAAGATTATTTTCACGTATTTAATTATTTCAAGTGTACTTATATACTCAAACATTATATAAAACTAATATGGTTAGTGTGCTCTAGTATCTCTTGCTCCCAAGAATGAACTACATATTTTCTTCTGTGCATCTAGGATTCTAAGCTGATAATAACCAGGGTAAATGCCTGGGCCAAAATGCTGACCCTTCCCAGTCAGAGGCTTTCTAGACCTTTCCTAGCATGCAGATGGTATGCCAAATTGATTAGTGCAGACTCTTGTAGCAGATCTCTGATCAATGTCCATTTTCCTGGTCAGCAAATGAAACTGAAGCTCAACATATATGTCCAAGGCAGTTTCTCAGAGAGTTGCATCTGCGAGGCCAGAAACAATCCATACACAGGGCTGGGCACAGTGGCTCATGCCTGTAATCCCAGCACTTTGCGGGGCCGGGGCAGGAAGATCACTTGAGGCAAGCGTCCCCAAACTTTTTACACAGGGGGCCAGTTCACTGCCCCTCAGACCGTTGGAGGGCCGCCACATACTGTGCTCCTCTCACTGACCACCAACGAAAGAGGTGCCCCTTCCTAAAGTGCGGCAGGGGGCCGGATAAATGGCCTCAGGGGGCCGCATGCGGCCCACGGGCCATAGTTTGGGGATGCCTGTGAGGTCAGGAGTGAGACTGGCCTGGCCAACATGGTGAAATCCCATCTCTACTAAAAATACAAAAATTAGACAGGTGTGGTGGTGGGTGCTTGTAGTTCAGCTACCCAGGAGACTAAGGCAGGAGAATTGCATGAACCCATGAGATAGATGTTGCAGTGAGCTGCAATTGTGCCACTGCAGTTCAGCCTGGGTGACAAGACTAAAATTCCATCTCAAAAAAAAAAAAAAAAAAAAAAAAAAGAATCCAGAAACGTCCTCTAGGTTTTGGTTAGTATTGATGCTGTAATAACTGCTTTCCATTAAGACTTGATCCTGAAGTCTTTTGAGAGGGAGTTTTGTTCATGTTGCCCAGGCTGGAATACAATGGTGTGATCTTGACTCACTGCAACATTTGCCTTGTGGGTTCAAGTAATTCTCCTGCCTCAGCCTCCTGAGTAGCTGGGATTACAGGCACCCACCACCACACCAGGCTAATTTTTGTATTTTTAGTAGAAATGGGGTTTCACCATGTTGGCCATGCTGGTCTCGAACTTCTGTCCTCCAATGATCCACTTGCCTCAGCCTCCCAAAGTGTTGGGATTACAGGTGAGAGCCACCACACCCAGAGAACCCAAAGTCTTTTACTGCCATTCCTAGAATTCCTCAGATTCCATGTCTTGTGTCCCCAAACATTCTCCAATGGACATTTACTCTCTGCCTTCTGTTCTGGATCCAGTAACTCTGTAGTGCCACTTTACCCACTATTTACCACCTGCCAGATTAATACATTTGAGGCCACAGTTCTCTGGCAAAAGCTTCTGCTTCCCATCCTGTCTTCCATGGTATAGCACAAACACCCAGGCAGTGGCCTCGCCTGTGGAAAAGTCCAGTCAGCTGCTACACTGTGTAGTCACATTTGGAATATTTATATTCCTACGCTGCAGAGCCACCTTCAGAATCTCTGTGGCATCTCAAGTTGAACATAACCTCACATAGACATCTGGTTGCCTCTCTTCATGTGTTTAGTAGTATATTTCTAAGCAATCTTATTTTTCTTCAAGATTATTCCTTCATACTACAAATATATGATCCTTCTGATTAAAGAGGCATGCATGCATACGTGAATACAGGAAACTTATGCTAGAGAATTGGAGGTATCTGACATAATTGGGAATTCTGTTTTTGATGAAGGGAGGGTCTAACCTTGCTTTTCTTTCTAAAATGTTTATGATTTCTTCAACTGGTAATTATGTGAACAGATTTATAAGCAAAACAGTCTCTCACTTCCTCTTTTGACATATTTTTTAAAAGGCATTGAGTGAGTTCCTGTCCAATTCTTTACATAATATCAAATGGTCTCCTATGCCAATTACTTTTTTAAAGATGTATACATTGTAACATGCTCAAGACCTCAATGCATTTAAAATGTGAAGTCACAAAAGATGTAAACATCATTTTTCACTGTTCAGGGAATGAATGAATGTATGAGGTGGTATAAATTATGAGAGAGTCTAAGGGAGCAATGGCTCTTCTGAAATTTAGAGTATTTGGAATCTCACCATATTAAGATATCCTCAAGTATCATTTTTATACCATTGGCTTATTTCTCAGCCTCTTGTTATGTGAAAGATTCCTTCATTGTGAGGTTAACTGAGGCCAGGCCTCTTCCAGCTCTTTCTTTTCTTTCCTCCTAAGAATCTGAGTTCCAAGTTCAAAGAGACATGTTAGGAGTGATATATTCAAGTTAATGACCCTCACATATGTTTAACTTACATGACATGTCTTTTAAAATCTCCCTCCTGTCTCATATGGATTTAAAAAAAAATCATCAAAAAATTGGAGCTGAACAATTGTTGAAAGAGAATGAAATTTCTCTCTTTTGTTCTACATATCTAAAGGAATTACATCCTATGAAAATGTCATTCTTTGTAGCAGGTTCTTAGATGGCTATCTGCACAGCTGTCTATCACAACAAAAGCATGATTCACTGGCTGCATGCTTCTTGAAGGTAACTTGAGTTAGGCAATTTTAAGATTTCTTCCAGGTATATACATAATTTTGGGCAAAATTTGAACAGTAAATATGTAACACATTTTCTTGTAAACACTGACCAGGGTATTTGTGGCTTGTTTTGTTTTAAAGTCAGAATGTCCTTCATAATTTGATTTTCTTACATCTGAGCATATATATCACTATTCACCAACATTACTGTCAAATATCTAAATCTCTTATTCCATGAATTGTAATTAACATAAGGTAAAAATTTGCTAAATATGTGGTGATATACTAGCTAGGCACAATGATACAATTTTTTTAAAAAATGAATTTGTGAAATGAATATATACTCTATGGCCGTATATTTTGTCAACCAATCTCACTTTAATAAGTTATTTTAGATTGATGCTTTTAATCAGTTAGCTATATAAAGTTCTTCTAATATATCCTGATAGAATATCAAAGGTAAAAATACTAAGAGATGTTTGAAAACAAAGAAGCTAGGTCACACTATATTATAGTGAGGACAACTAACTCTTAGAAAAATATTAAGTTGAAGAACGTCTGTATTATAAGCAGATATTTCTTTTTCATAAACTTCTTTACATTTCTCTAAATTCTTTTCTTCACTGTGCTTTTTCCTTAAGCTACTATTAAATGGTGAAGGAAAATTTTCATAAAGCCTGTTTTATATAACTATTGGTGATTTAAGGAGGGGGAGAAAAGTTTTTTTAAATTTCTCTTTTGTGTTCTTTTTATCCATGTGACAAGTAGGAATTCAGAACATCTTTTTAAATAATGAAAATAATAATAACTGTTCCTAGGAGAATAAGAAAGCAAAGGAGAGGCTTTGTTTGACTTATCTGTGATAAGGCACTTTGGAGCTTCAGTTTTTATGAGTTGAAGAAAGAGATGTACACAACACCCTAACCCTTCTATTATGACAGTTTATACTTCCTACACAGCTTACTTAACTTAAATGCCTGGGAAATAGACACAATTACCACCTTATGGAATGCTACTTAACTTTAAATGTTCCCTATAGAATAGAAACCCACTTCATCAAAATTTATCTGGTTCTCAGGAATTATTTCTCCTCTAGGCTCCTGAATATTCCTGAGCACTTTTAAAATTCAACTCAAGGTTGCTTAAAAATAATTACAATAGAAAAAGAAAGAAAAAATTCTCACACTACTGAAGTCTGTTCACAAGTGTTTCTATGAAAGAGCTGTGTCCTATGCCCATGTACACTTTAATCATTCACTCTTTCAGCTGTTATCAATTTAAAACCAATGAAACTCCCACACTGAGTCCATTTGAGCAGTCAATTTTAATATCTCGAGGCATCTGTAGTTATTCTGAATTGGCTGCAAAAGCAGAACTAACAAGTTAAGCTCTAACCATAAGTCGACATCAGGCTGGTAAACCATACATCAAACACAGACAGTTAGTCAATACTCCAGTATGAAAAACCAACTAGCATTTTTAAGAAGAGCAATATATTCATAATATGTTTGGCAGTCTGGTTTGCATTTCTTTCTTGATGGCTGTGCATTTAACTTTTTAGTCAACAGGGTGGTTCTCAAGCTGGCAAAAAAGCAAATTTGAGGGAAAACTGGTCGGTCTTCCGATCTGTGGGTAATATTTTTTAATGAGAATAAAAGGGATGGAGGAATGGGCCTTTTGTGAATAAGAATCTAGAAAGTGTCTTAAATGGCTGCTTTTTATAAGAAAACTCTTTCAACCATATGTTCTGGATCTCTGAGCACAGCCCCTACTTCAAATATTATGGCATTGTCAGGCCATGTGTCTCAATTTTGTGTTTGGAAAATACGGTTGCTAGAAATGCCTCTTTCCCTCCCAGGAATGACTCTGTGACAGGGTTGTTGCCTCCCATAGAGAGAAGAAGATAATGAAGAAGGAGTATTCAAACAAGATCAAGGCAGTCATCACTTCAATCAAATCATTTCCAAATTTTGGGGGGTGGGAGCTCTGGGTGAGGGGGAGTGAAGGGTGTTTATGACATATAGCTGCCTATTCCCAGAACTCTTTTATGTACTTTTATTTTATCTTCAAAAAGAAAAGACATATTAAAGGGAAATATCTAAGGAGGAGCAATGCTACATAAAGTTTATGTTTTCAGATCTGTTGCCCCAGAAAATGCTTTGATAAAACACACTTAAAGCAATATAGTCAAGTCAAAGAAAAGCTGGGAGATATACCTCTCCCGATTGCAATTTGACTAATACTGACAGACTACCAATTTTGACTATCCAAATTCTGATATGGCCTCTTGCCTCCCTCCCACAAAGAATAGAAAATGCAGGAAGAGCAGTTTTACAACGTGGAGTTATTTTTCCTGATGACTCAGTTTTATAGAGGCCCAGTTAATTTTCATTATCACTAGTCAGGCAGGGTAACAAGTCCAAAAGGAGATGCTTTTTATACTGAACTACATTTGGGCCCTTGAAACAAAATAATGTAAGTTCTTTTCTTTATTTTTTGAATCTTGGAAATTTATGAAATGTTGTTGATTTATAACAGACATGAATTTGGAGAAAAAAGATTTGTAGGCCAAACTGTCAGTGATGCTAAAGGAAATAAAAGAGCACTCTCTTAATCTTAGGATGTCAAAATGAATTGTGGATATTATTTCCTTTGCTCATAGCAGTCTAACACATCTGCTCAATGGGGTCCCTAATGAGGATATCTGAGTTGTGAGAGCTCTGATGTAGTATCTTTAGAGAGACACTCAACATATACACAATGTGAACTCTTAAATCCCATTCATATCATAAGTGAGGAAGGAGTGAGACCTCCTTTCTTGAATACGATGGAAAATTCAAATCGTCTCACTGTATGAGCATCATTCATTCATACATTTGCCCAATAATCAATCTCCAGGTCTGGATGAACTTCTGCTTTCTTCTCCCTCAATCATCCACCTCCCTACACAATGGAATCACCATCTAGTACTTAGTGTGAGCAGTAGAATTAAACAAATTACAGAGGAGACAACAGCATCTGGCACTGGCTTTGGATACTGTTCGTAGGTCTATGGAGGCCCTGAAAAGCTAACAAGAGCTAAGCTGAAGAATCTTCCACTGCTTGTGAAGCTGGCTTTGGGAGTCAGGAGGGAACTATGTGGTATGAGAACACCTGCTGGAGAGCAGCAGGGTATCAATAATAAATGCCAACCTTTAGAAAGGGGATTCTTTTGAACACTGACAAGGGCCCTGCATCTTTTTCTTCTCATCAGGTGGTTTCACAAAGGAAAGATTTAGGATGTCATTAGAGGACTGAAACAGTCTTGGGCCATCTCTACAGAGAGTAGCAGACTTCCGACACCGGAGGAAATACCACCTTAACCTGATTTTTGGTCATCTCCAACTAGCTGAGGACATGCTTCTGAGAGCACATCAACTTTGGTGCAGTGTTGGGGGTGGAAGGGGAGGTTTCATATCTGCTTTATAATTTAGACACACACACACACACACACACACACACACACACACACACAAGATTTGAGTTAGAGCACGGGGTACGCTTAAAACATGGCATAGAGTCACATGATGAAACAAAGCCTGCCTCCTCTTGTTACTGCTTCCTGATTGATGTGTATGACCTATTTCTTCCTATTTTATGGAAACTCGTCAGTCCTCAAACTGGAAGCCTCAAATACATTATTTCAAACTGGCACCAGATTCATGTAACCCTATAGGGCTTGACAGAATTCTGGGCAATCTTTTAAGGATACATAGTCCACAGAATAAATAAAACCAGAATCTGCTGCCAGGGCAAAAATTAGTATGGGTTTTAGGGGTCACTGGATAAAAACAAAATGCCAATATGCTGGTTTTGAATCAGTTGAGTTTTTTTCATTTTATATTCCCAGCATTAAGCATAGCTATTACTAGGCATTGGGTCAACTTTATGGCTAAAGCCTAGTATTATCTGGCATTTTCTTTTACTTGAGAAAAGGGAAACATCTTGAGGGCTTGACTTAATGTGAAAGAAATATAATTTAAAGAAAGAAAAGGAGAATTGTTAGCATTGTTGTTTGCTAACACGTAAAGTATGGTGACTTACATAACATTTACTGGCAAAACCATTTTGTAGATAAAAGAAAAAATTTTCTATTTTCTTTGTAGATAGAAAGAAAATCAAATGTATATAAGTCACCATCTCAAATATTATAATCATACCAACATCTGTATAAAAAGATCTGTCCCCATAAGAAAATAAATTCTTAAACTACGGGGAAACTGATTTATCATTCTGGCTCATTCTTCTCCCCTTACCTAATTTGCTCCTGTTTCTGTACCTGATTTTCTCTAGTTTGCTCCAAAGCTATTCTGCTTTTAATAACTCATAAGATCTGGATTGTTTCTGTGCATAACAGGCTTTTAGAAGACATGGGCTTAACCTACTACCCAGGTGCACCCTTTCCTCAACATTTCTCCATCTCTCATGGTGAGCTGTATCTCATTATTGAACAAAAGCTAGCTATGTGGTACTGTATTACCAACACATTTGCTCCCAAGAGTCTTTAAATAACAGAAACTGCCTGGGAAGTATAAATGCAAAGGAACCAGGAAGCTTGTAGGCCAAGATAAAGAAGCTTAAGGTTGGCTATTAATTTTGGCTAATACTAAATCATGACACAGCTCACACGTAAAGATCACAGTTCAATTTTGAACCATAAAGAAGTTTTTTTAAAAAGAAGATTTACAATATATTTTTAAGCACATTAGTGCATATTGTGGAAGTTGCGAGAGTATTTCAGGCCCAAGCAATGATAGACCCATGCCCTAGTATATAAATTCAAATATAATTATTCTCAGACTAACACTGAAAAGTGGCAAAGTTCGAGCATGTCTCTATTCAAAGCTGTATTACAATGTTGCTCATATATATTTTGCTTAAATCAACAGTGTGACAATTACATTACTCTGTCATATATCAGTTCTAACAAATTATTTAAAAATACTTTTCTCTTAAGTCAATGATTTTGCTATTCATAAACACGACTGTTAAATCTAGGGATGATAGCTTGTATTTGCAATTTGAATGGCAAATCTTTTTTTATTTCTCAATATAATTGACATATTTTAAAAAGAACTATAATTTTTCAAAGACATTATTATTTTTTTTTTATGGCAGACACCTTAAGCAATTAGTTATGTCTGTGTGGGTAATTACTTAAATGTGCCAGCAGTTGCATGACACTATATAAGTGAGTCTAGTTAGCAAAGAAAAATGAGCTAATGCCCATTTATGTATAAAGAACATGATTAAAATTACCAAAAAGAGAAATATAAGCCAAGCCCAAGTTATCAATGTACGTTTCTTGAAATAAGTGAATCACTGCTGTTTTCTCTACGTGCTTGCCTCGAATGATTTGTCAAGCTTTAAACAAATACTTCACAGAATGATTTCCTAGGGCCATCTTGGTCATAACTTCTGTGCACTTAGATAAGGAAGAGGAAAAGGGAGAAAGGAAAGAAAGATAATAAGAAAGGCAAGATGAAATGAAGGAAAGAAGAAAGGAAGAATCGAAAAAAAAAAAGGGAGAAAACAGTTGTGGGGTGGCCAGGATAAGCTGAGCACCATTTTCCCACATTTCATTTCATTTAAACTTTTTATGTAAGTTTCATAAAGAAGAAGGCCAATAACCAG